>NW_023994842.1:80000-205000 GCF_015586225.1 Lucilia sericata | reverse complement strand
TTTTTTTTAGATGGGGAATTTTTTTGTTTTTTGGATAAGTTTGTGTTATCTTGTTAACAATAAACTGCAAAGAAAATTAAAATTAATACTTGTTTCTCCTATTATTAAGAGAGGAAGGGGGAGGGGAAATGTGAAAAAAAGGTGTTTGAGTATATTGACTGTTTAATATATTTCTGTATGTTTCTCCTTGAATAAAAAAAACTAGTACTGAAGGTGTGAAAACTATTTAGCTGTTTCCATCCCTGCCTTTAAATAAACAGTAATGTCAACTTTTTTTTTTTTGATATTTTGATAATTTGTTGATAATTAAGTTGTTTTCAGTTCTTTACTAACTCTTTCACTAAAAATTATGAAATTATGGTTATTAATTGAAAAAATTAAATATTTTATAAAGTCAAAAAATTAAATTTTAATAAAACATAAATAAAACATAATAAATTTAAATAATAGTTATAATAATATAGCATTAATAGTAGATTTAAAGTTATAAAATAAAAATTAATTTATAATTACACAAAATTCATTAAAAAAAAGAAATCTTTTAGAAGATAATCTTTAAGAGTAAAATTTAAAAATAATTTTGGTTTTTGTTTTGAGAAAATATTTTGAGTAAGTGTAAAGTTTATAATTAAATTTTTATTATTTTGTTTTTCTTTTTTGTCATCAATAATATAATAATTATTATAATGTTTTAAGTTTTTATATAGTAAAAATTGTTTATATAAATATATGTATTGTGAAATTGTTTAAATACTATATACGAGTATGTATAGAGTTTTTGTTTGTTAATTAGGCAAAAAAAAGTAAGTTTTATAAGTTTTTTTGTTTTATTTACTATTATTAATCTTTTGTTGTTTGTTTTTGTTTTTAAGGTATAAAAAATTGTGAATATCGTTTGTTTATAATATTAATATTTTCTTCTTTTTTTTAGTATTAAACAAAATATTGTTAAATATATTTAATAATTGTATTAAATTTGAAATTCCTAATATCAAAGTTGAAGTATAAAGTTAGAGGGAGATTAATTGTTATAAATAAATAAAATTGTTTATAAGTATCGGTTATTAAAGGCAATAGCAAACAATAGCCAAATAGGATTTAGTTTAAAGTTAAGCATGAAATTATGTCCAAAGTAAAATAGTGTTGTCAACTCTACTTTGTTGGACGTAGCAAAAAGTAACAAGGCCCCATAACCCCATATATTTTTAACGTATACTTGGTTCTTTTACTAAACACTATATTTACCATATAAGAGGTTTGTGAAATCTTTCTTTTAATATAAAAATTGGGAATTTTTAATAACGGATTTTTTTTTTATTTTTATCCATTTTTGAGATAATGACCCAAAACTGGGGATCCGAAGATATCTGTGACTTTTAAAAAAGATATCGCTAAATCGATTTCGCTCAATACATATTGTACAAATTACAATCGGAATGACAAACTTATACGCATTTCAAGAAGTTGAAGTGTATATAAATACTGTTATACCAGAGTTTTTTAAATAAAACTTTTCCATTTCACATTTTTCTATAAAACAATTTAAGTATAACACATTATTCTATAGAAAAATGTAAGTATAACACATGTTTTACAGAAAATATTGCGTATAAAAGTTTTTTCTATACAAAAGTTTTAGTATAAGTTTTTTTTCTGAGGAAAATGTCTGTATAACAGTTTTTCAGTATACAACTTTTTCCATAGATACATTTGTGTATGACAGTTTTTTCCTTAGGGAAATTTATGTGTAACATTTTGAGATTCCAAAATAATGTTTATAGAAGCTTTTTGTACAGAAAAAATGTTGTATAACAGTTTTATAGCGCTCTTTTTAGAAAAATTGAGTTATAACAGTTTTTTGCTTATAAAACCTGCCATACAACAGTTTTTGTTTTTATAAAAACTAGAACATAACTGCATTTACTTCAGAAAAAGTGTTGTATAACAGTTATTCATTGATAAAACTGGCGTAAAAATTGTCTATAACACTTCTTTCTTTAGAAAAATTGTGTATAACAGTTTTTTATTTCGGAAAAATTGTGTATAACAGTTTTTACTTCAGAAAAATTTAGTATAATAGTTTTCTTTCTTCAGATAAATTGATAAATAACAGCTTTTTCTTTAGAAAACCTGGTGTATAACAGTTTTTTTTCCAGATAAAGTTATGTTTATCAGTTTGTTCATCATAAAACCTAGTGTATACTAGTTAATTCTTTAGAAAAACTGCCGTATAACAGTTTTAACTTCAGACAAATTGATGTATAACTATTTTTTCTTTGATGTTTAAAAGTTTTTTCTTTAGAAAAATGGAGTATAATAGTTTTTTTCTTTAGATTAATTGATGTATAACAGAATTTTTTAGAAAAACTGGTTTATAACAGTTATTTCTCTAGAAAAATTGTTTTATAACAGTTTTTTCTTTAGAAAAAATTGTGTACAAAATGGAGTATAACAATTTTTCTTCAGAAAAATTTCAGTATAACAGTTTTTTCTTTAGAAACAATTGTGTATAACAGTTTCTATTCAGAATAATAGTGGTTTTTCAGTTTCTACTTTAGAAAAATAGTTGTATAACAGTTTTTTCATTCGAAATAATTGTGTATAAGAGTTTTAACTTCAGAAAATGGGGTATAATAGTTTTTTGTCAGATAAATTGATTCATAACAGCTTTTTCTTTAGAAAACCTGGAGCATAACAGTTTTTTCTTAAGGAAAACTGGCGTATAACAGTTTTTTGCAGATAAATTTGTGTTTATCACAAAACCTAGTGTATAATAGTTAATTCTTTAGTAAAACTGGCCTATTTTTTTTAGACAAATCTCTGTGTAACAGTTTTTTTCAGAAAAAACTGTTTTTCTTTAGACAAATCAGTGTATAACAGTTTTTTCTTTATAAAACTTGGTGTATATCGGTTCATTCTTTACAAAAGTTGATGTTTAAAAGTTTTTTCTTTAGGGAAATTAGCGTAAAACAGTTTTTCTTTCAAAAAGCTGATGTATAACCATGTTTTCTTCGGAAAGTAATGAGTTCAAAAGTTTTTTTTTTTTTTTTTGGAAAAATTTTAAGTATAACAGTTTTTCATATATAAAAAGTTTTTACTTTAAAAATATAACAGTTTTTCTTTGGAATATTTGAAAAAGTTACAGTTTTTAAAGAAAAGGTTTAGAAGGTGTGTAAAACAGAAAACTTTTGGTATAGAAACATTTCCCTAGAAAAGCTTTTGTTATAAAAAAAACTACAAAACTACTGGGAAAATAAGAAAAGAAAAATGCTTACTTTAGCACCAAATCTGCTAGAATTTACTAAATTGTTTAATTGCCCTTATCTTGGAATTATAGTTGATTTTAAACTTGGTTGCACCTAAAAAAAGTATAATATGTATAAGATAGAAATTGTTGTTATTTTTTTCAAAACTATTGTTTTAATAATTCTAGTTAAATTTAGCAGTTTCGAACTAAAAAAACTATACATTTCCTTGCCAATACAAATTAAAAAAATTTTTAAAATTTAAAAAAACAACAAAATTTAAAAGCTTGAAAACCTCACAAAATAGCAAGCAAATGTATAGTTTTTTATTAAATTTTAAGTATAATTTACTTGTTTACTATTTTAAATTTAAATTTCTGCATTTGTTTAATATTCTTTTGTTAAACTTTCATCTAAATACTTTGGTTTTAATTTTAGCTTTGTTTTTGTTTGTTTGTTTGTTTGTTTAAATAAATATGTTTGTTTGTGTGTGTTTCATTTTCTTTCATAACTTCTTAAACTTATTTACACCAAATTGGCTACATGCGTTGTATCCATATGTTGGATTAATGTGCGCATAAATGACATTTCTTTTCGTGCATTTTCCAATATAACTTTCGGATCATCCGAGGTACAGCGCAAGCAATTGGGTGCGAAAACCATGGCCAAATTGGAGGAATCCATTTTGGTGGCACTCACCACATCCGGATGGGAGAATTGTTGTAGGAAATGTATTAAATAGGTTAAGACCTAAACAAAGCAATAAAAGGAAATCCTTATTAAATTAAATTTTAAATAATTTTTTAAACAATTTACCAATTTATTTAATTCTGGCAATTTATCAACAATAGCTTTGGCTTTATCCGGATCTTCGGTATTTACACATTCATCATATAATTCATCGGGTATTAAAGGATCATATAACTCGCGATACCATAATTTTAAAAGACTAGCTGGTGCATGTGCATCTAAGGAAATTGTAAAAAGTTTAATAAACTCTCAACAAAAATGTTCAATAAACTTGCTACTTACCCATAGTATTTTTAAATTCAGGAACATCCCACCGATCTAAACGATTTTTCAAAGAATTCACCTCATCAACATCAGCTGAAACACGGAATATGCCCTCGGTCTGTTTGCCATTTAGTTGTAGAACCTGAAAAAACAAAAACTAATAATATGCCAATGATTTTAAAGTTTACTTTTAATTTACATGTTCCGATAGAGTAGTTTGTATCCATGGCAATTTACGGAATGGGAATTTATCCTTTTGCAATTGCATTACCTCCTCCAAAGTATTACCAAACATGCTATTGCGTAAAATTTGATTCTAAAAAACCAAGAAACAAAATTCAATTAAACCAAAGAATAAGAAATTAGTAATAAGGAAACCTACCCTAGCCTGTTCCACTTCATCTTCTGTGGGCTTTTTAGCCTGTTTACGTCCATGACTGCCTATACGATCCAAACGTCTACAACACACCGTGGCATAGTGAGATATTTGTACGTGTATGGGCCATTTGCCCACCTCGGGAAATGATATAGCATAAGTAGTGTCACGATGACGATTGACATAACTGTTAAAAAGAGAGCAAAAGAGAAAAATAAAAAATGTTCTTTTAGGAGAGTATAATTTAAAAACTCACTTTAATAAAGTCGGCTGAAATGTTATTGAAGGCGGTACGAAAGACAAACAAATGGCCATTAGTTCCCAACCTCGGATTAATGATTCCCTTTTGGGATTCTCTGTCGTCTGACGGCATAGCTGTACATACAATTCATCTCTCAATCTTGTGTAAGAAATGGAGAAAAATTAATAAACATTTTAGGTTTCTTCCGTTTAATTTGCACTTACTGTTGTTGTGGCAAAGCGGCTGTTATTATATCTATGGCTACCGAATTTAAACTCATGCCGGCGCGGGCCTTACGATCACCCATATAAATTTGCACCAACTTAAAGAGTTCTATGGCAATTTTCTTATCGGTTTTATCACGTGACAACGCCAACATGGGACGACTTATGGCCTCCGATGTCCAGCTTAACATGTCACGTACGGAAGACTAGAAAAACAAAAATTTAAATAAAAGAAATTGATAAATAGATAGAATGATAGTCTATATTTAGTATATAGTCTATTCTATAGTCTAGTCATAGCTATCTATATTCTAGTCTATAGTCTAGTCTATAGTCCTAGTCTATAGTCTAGTCTATAGTCTAGTCTATAGTCTAGTCTATAGTCTAGTCTATAGTCTAGTCTATAGTGCTAGTCTATCTAGTCTAGTCTAGTCTAGCTGTCTAGTCTATAGTCTAGTCTATAGTCTAGTCTATAGTCTAGTCTATAGTCTAGTCTATTAGTCTAGTCTATAGTCTAGTCTATAGTCTAGTCTATAGTCTAGTCTATAGTCTAGTCTATAGTCTAGTCTATAGTCTAGTCTATAGTTAGTCTAAGTCTAGTCTATAGTCTAGTCTATAGTCTAGTCTATAGTCTAGTCTATAGTCTAGTCTATAGTCTAGTCTATAGTCTAGTCTATAGTCTAGTCTATAGTCTAGTCTATAGTCTAGTCTATAGTCTAGTCATATTCTAGTCTAGTCTAGTCTATAGTCTAGTCTTCTAGTCTAGTCCGTCTATAGTCTAGTTTTATAGTCCCTAGTCTTAGTCTAGTCCTATACGTCTAGTCCTAATAGTCCTAGTCCTATAAGTCTAGTCTATAGTCTAGTCTATAGTCTAGTCTATAGTCCTAGTCTATAGTCGAGTCTATAGTCTAGTCTATAGTCTAGTCCTATAGTCTAGTCTATAGTCTAGTCTATAGTCTAGTCTATAAGTCTAGTCTATAGTCTAGTCTAGTAGTCTAGTCTATAGTCTAGTCCTATAGTCTAGTCTATAGTCTAGTCTAGTCTAGTCTAGCCTATAGTCTGTCTAGTCTGTCTATAGTCTAGCCTATATCTAGTCTATATCTAGTCTATAGTCTAGTCCTATAGTCTATTCCTATAGTCTAAGTCTATAGTCTAGTCTATAGTCTAGTCTATAGTCCTAGTCTATAGTCTAGTCTTAGGCTAGCTATAGTCTAGTCTATATTCCTAAGTATATAGCTAGTATCCCTATATGTCAGTCCTATAGTCAGTCTATATCTAGGCGATAGTCTAGTACTATAGGCTAGTCTATGTCTATTCTAATATCAGTCTAGTCTATAGTCCTATAGTCCATAGTTTATTCTATAGTCTAGTCTATAGTCCTAGTCCGAGTCTAGTATTATCTAGTCCTATGTCTAGGTCTATAGTCCAAGTCTATAGTCTAGTCTATAGTCTAGTCTATAGTTCATAGTGATAGTCTAGTCTATAGTCCTAGTCTATAGTCTATCTATAGTCTAGTCTATATTCTAGTCTATAGTCTAGTCTATATCTAAGTCGATAGTCTATAGTCTAGTCTATAGTCTAGTCTATAGTCTAGCCTATAGTCTAGTCTATAGTCTAGTCTATAGTCTAGCCTATAGTCTAGTCTATAGTCTAGTCTATAGTCTAGTCTATAGTCTAGTCTATAGTCTAGTCTATAGTCTAGTCTATAGTCTAGTCTATAGTCTAGTCTATAGTCTAGTCTATAGTCTAGTCTATAGTCTAGTCTATAGTCTAGTCTATAGGCTAGTCTATAGTCTAGTCTATAGTCTAGTCTATAGTCTAGTCTATAGTCTAGTCTATAGGCTAGTCTATAGTCTAGTCTATAGTCTAGTCTAGTCTATAGTCTATAGTCCATAGTTTATTCTATAGTCTAGTCTATAGTCTAGTCCATAGTCTAGTCTATAGTCTAGTCTATAGTCTAGTCTATAGTCTAGTCTATAGTCTAGTCTATAGTCTAGTCTATAGTCTAGTCTATAGTCTAGTCTATAGTCTAGTCTATAGTCTAGTCTATAGTCTAGTCTATAGTCTAGTCTATAGTCTAGTCTATAGTCTAGTCTATAGTCTAGTCTATAGTCTAGTCTATAGTCTAGTCTATAGTCTAGTCTATAGTCTAGTCTATAGTCTAGTCTATAGTCTAGTCTATAGTCTAGTCTATAGTCTAGTCTATAGTCTAGTCTATAGTCAAGTCTATAGTCTAGTCTATAGTCTAGTCTATAGTCTAGTCTATAGTCTAGTCTATAGTCTAGTCTATAGTCTAGTCTATAGTCTAGTCTATAGTCTAGTCTATAGTCTACTCTATAGTCTAGTCTATAGTCTAGTCTATAGTCTAGTCTATAGTCTAGTCTATAGTCTAGTCTATAGTCTAGTCTATAGTCTAGTCTATAGTCTAGTCTATAGTCTAGTCTATAGTCTAGTCTATAGTCTAGTCTATAGTCTAGTCTATAGTCTAGTCTATAGTCTAGTCTATAGTCTAGTCTATAGTCTAGTCTATAGTCTAGTCTATAGTCTAGTCTATAGTCTAGTCTATAGTCTAGTCTATAGTCTAGTCTATAGTCTAGTCTATAGTCTAGTCTATAGTCTAGTCTATAGTCTAGTCTATAGTCTAGTCTATAGTCTAGTCTATAGTCTAGTCTATAGTCTAGTCTATAGTCTAGTCTATAGTCTAGTCTATAGTCTAGTCTATAGTCTAGTCTATAGTCTAGTCTATAGTCTAGTCTATAGTCTAGTCTATAGTCTAGTCTATAGTCTAGTCTATAGTCTAGTCTATAGTCTAGTCTATAGTCTAGTCTATAGTCTAGTCTATAGTCTAGTCTATAGTCTAGTCTATAGTCTAGTCTCTGTCTAGTCTATAGTCTAGTCTATAGTCTAGTCTAGTCTATAGTCTAGTCTATAGTCTAGTCTATAGTCTAGTCTATAGTCTAGCCTATAGTCTAGTCTATAGTCTAGTCTATAGTCTAGTCTATAGTCTAGTCTATAGTCTAGTCTATAGTCTAGTCTATAGTCTAGTCTATAGTCTAGTCTATAGTCTAGTCTATAGTCTAGTCTATAGTCTAGTCTATAGTCTAGTCTATAGTCTAGTCTATAGTCTAGTCTATAGTCTAGTCTATAGTCTAGTCTATAGGCTAGTCTATAGTCTAGTCTATAGTCTAGTCTATAGTCTAGTCTATAGTCTATAGTCCATAGTTTATTCTATAGTCTAGTCTATAGTCTAGTCTATAGTCTAGTCTATAGTCTAGTCTATAGTCTAGTCTATAGTCTAGTCTATAGTCTAGTCTATAGTCTAGTCTATAGTCTAGTCTATAGTCTAGTCTATAGTCTAGTCTATAGTCTAGTCTATAGTCTAGTCTATAGTCTAGTCTATAGTCTAGTCTATAGTCTAGTCTATAGTCTAGTCTATAGTCTAGTCTATAGTCTAGTCTATAGTCTAGTCTATAGTCTAGTCTATAGTCTAGTCTATAGTCTAGTCTATAGTCTAGTCTATAGTCTAGTCTATAGTCTAGTCTATAGTCTAGTCTATAGTCTCTATAGTCTAGTCTATAGTCTAGTCTATAGTCTAGTCTATAGTCTAGTCTATAGTCTAGTCTATAGTCTAGTCTATAGTCTAGTCTATAGTCTAGTCTATAGTCTAGTCTATAGTCTAGTCTATAGTCTAGTCTATAGTCTAGTCTATAGTCTATAGTTAGTCTATAGTCTAGTTATAGTCTAGTCTATAGTCTAGTCTATAGTCTAGTCTATAGTCTAGTCTATAGTCTAGTCTATAGTCTAGTCTATAGTCTAGTCTATAGTCTAGTCTATAGTCTAGTCTATAGTCTAGTCTATAGTCTAGTCTATAGTCTAGTCTATAGTCTAGTCTATAGTCTAGTCTATAGTCTAGTCTATAGTCTAGTCTATAGTCTAGTCTATAGTCTAGTCTATAGTCTAGTCTATAGTCTAGTCTATAGTCTAGTCTAGCTAGTCTATAGTCTAGTCTATAGTCTAGTCTATAGTCTAGTCTATAGTCTAGTCTATAGTCTAGTCTATAGTCTAGTCTATAGTCTAGTCTATAGTCTAGTCTATAGTCTAGTCTATAGTCTAGTCTATAGTCTAGTCTATAGTCTAGTCTATAGTCTAGTCTATAGTCTAGTCTATAGTCTAGTCTATAGTCTAGTCTATAGTCTAGTCTATAGTCTAGTCTATAGTCTAGTCTATAGTCTAGTCTATAGTCTAGTCTATAGTCTAGTCTATAGTCTAGTCTATAGTCTAGTCTATAGTCTAGTCTATAGTCTAGTCTATAGTCTAGTCTATAGTCTAGTCTATAGTCTAGTCTATAGTCTAGTCTATAGTCTAGTCTATAGTCTAGTCTATAGTCTAGTCTATAGTCTAGTCTATAGTCTAGTCTATAGTCTAGTCTATAGTCTAGTCTATAGTCTAGTCTATAGTCTAGTCTATAGTCTAGTCTATAGTCTAGTCTAGTCTATAGTCTAGTCTATAGTCTAGTCTATAGTCTAGATAGTCTAGTCTATAGTCTAGTCTATAGTCTAGTCTATAGTCTAGTCTATAGTCTAGTCTATAGTCTAGTCTATAGTCTAGTCTATAGTCTAGTCTATAGTCTAGTCTATAGTCTAGTCTATAGTCTAGTCTATAGTCTAGTCTATAGTCTAGTCTATAGTCTAGTCTATAGTCTAGTCTATAGCTAGTCTATAGTCTAGTCTATAGTCTAGTCTATAGTCTAGTCTATAGTCTATAGTCCTAGTTTATTCTATAGTCTAGTTAGTCTAGTCTATAGTCTAGTCTATAGTCTAGTCTATAGTCTAGTCTATAGTCTAGTCTATAGTCTAGTCTATAGTCTAGTCTATAGTCTAGTCTATAGTCTAGTCTATAGTCTAGTCTATAGTCTAGTCTATAGTCTAGTCTATAGTCTAGTCTATAGTCTAGTCTATAGTCTAGTCTATAGTCTAGTCTATAGTCTAGTCTATAGTCTAGTCTATAGTCTAGTCTATAGTCTAGTCTATAGTCTAGTCTATAGTCTAGTCTATAGTCTAGTCTATAGTCTAGTCTATAGTCTAGTCTATAGTCTAGTCTATAGTCTAGTCTATAGTCTAGTCTATAGTCTAGTCTATAGTCTAGTCTATAGTCTAGTCTATAGTCTAGTCTATAGTCTAGTCTATAGTCTAGTCTATAGTCTAGTCTATAGTCTAGTCTATAGTCTAGTCTATAGTCTAGTCTATAGTCTAGTCTATAGTCTAGTCTATAGTCTAGTTTATAGTCTAGTCTATAGTCTAGTCTATAGTCTAGTCTATAGTCTAGTCTATAGTCTAGTCTATAGTCTAGTCTATAGTCTAGTCTATAGTCTAGTCTATAGTCTAGTCTATAGTCTAGTCTATAGTCTAGTCTATAGTCTAGTCTATAGTCTAGTCTATAGTCTAGTCTATAGTCTAGTCTATAGTCTAGTCTATAGTCTAGTCTATAGTCTAGTCTATAGTCTAGTCTATAGTCTAGTCTATAGTCTAGTCTATAGTCTAGTCTATAGTCTAGTCTATAGTCTAGTCTATAGTCTAGTCTATAGTCTAGTCTATAGTCTAGTCTATAGTCTAGTCTATAGTCTAGTCTATAGTCTATTCTATAGTCTAGTCTATAGTCTAGTCTATAGTCTAGTCTATAGTCTAGTCTATAGTCTAGTCTAGTCTAGTCTCTATAGTCTAGTCTATAGTCTAGTCTATAGTCTAGTCTATAGTCTAGTCTATAGTCTAGTCTATAGTCTAGTCTATAGTCTAGTCTATAGTCTAGTCTATAGTCTAGTCTATAGTCTAGTCTATAGTCTAGTCTATAGTCTAGTCTATAGTCTAGTCTAGTCTATAGTCTAGTCTATAGTCTAGTCTATAGTCTAGCCTATAGTCTAGTCTATAGTCTAGTCTATAGTCTAGTCTATAGTCTAGTCTATAGTCTAGTCTATAGTCTAGTCTATAGTCTAGTCTATAGTCTAGTCTATAGTGTAGTCTATAGTGTAGTCTATAGTCTAGTCTATAGTCTAGTCTATAGTCTAGTCTATAGTCTAGTCTATAGTCTAGTCTATAGTCTAGTCTATAGGCTAGTCTATAGTCTAGTCTATAGTCTAGTCTATAGTCTAGTCTATAGTCTATAGTCCATAGTTTATTCTATAGTCTAGTCTATAGTCTAGTCTATAGTCTAGTCTATAGTCTAGTCTATAGTCTAGTCTATAGTCTAGTCTATAGTCTAGTCTATAGTCTAGTCTATAGTCTAGTCTATAGTCTAGTCTATAGTCTAGTCTATAGTCTAGTCTATAGTCTAGTCTATAGTCTAGTCTATAGTCTAGTCTATAGTCTAGTCTATAGTCTAGTCTATAGTCTAGTCTATAGTCTAGTCTATAGTCTAGTCTATAGTCTAGTCTATAGTCTAGTCTATAGTCTAGTCTATAGTCTAGTCTATAGTCTAGTCTATAGTCTAGTCTATAGTCTAGTCTATAGTCTAGTCTATAGTCTAGTCTATAGTCTAGTCTATAGTCTAGTCTATAGTCTAGTCTATAGTCTAGTCTATAGTCTAGTCTATAGTCTAGTCTATAGTCTAGTCTATAGTCTAGCCTATAGTCTAGTCTATAGTCTAGTCTATAGTCTAGTCTATAGTCTAGTCTATAGTCTAGCCTATAGTCTAGTCTATAGTCTAGTCTATAGTCTAGTCTATAGTCTAGTCTATAGTCTAGTCTATAGTCTAGTCTATAGTCTAGTCTATAGTCTAGTCTATAGTCTAGTCTATAGTCTAGTCTATAGTCTAGTCTATAGTCTAGTCTATAGTCTAGTCTATAGTCTAGTCTATAGTCTAGTCTATAGTCTAGTCTATAGTCTAGTCTATAGTCTAGTCTATAGTCTAGTCTATAGTCTAGTCTATAGTCTAGTCTATAGTCTAGTCTATAGTCTAGTCTATAGTCTAGTCTATAGTCTAGTCTATAGTCTAGTCTATAGTCTAGTCTATAGTCTAGTCTATAGTCTAGTCTATAGTCTAGTCTATAGTCTAGTCTATAGTCTAGTCTATAGTCTAGTCTATAGTCTAGTCTATAGTCTAGTCTATAGTCTAGTCTATAGTCTAGTCTATAGTCTAGTCTATAGTCTAGTCTATAGTCTAGTCTATAGTCTAGTCTATAGTCTAGTCTATAGTCTAGTCTATAGTCTAGTCTATAGTCTAGTCTATAGTCTAGTCTATAGTCTAGTCTATAGTCTAGTCTATAGTCTAGTCTATAGTCTAGTCTATAGTCTAGTCTATAGTCTAGTTATAGTCTAGTTTATAGTCTAGTCTATAGTCAAGTCTATAGTCTAGTCTATAGTCTAGTCTATAGTCTAGTCTATAGTCTAGTCTATAGTCTAGTCTATAGTCTAGTCTATAGTCTAGTCTATAGTCTAGTCTATAGTCTAGTCTATAGTCTAGTCTATAGTCTAGTCTATAGTCTAGTCTATAGTATAGTCTAGTCTATAGTCTAGTCTATAGTCTAGTCTATAGTCTAGTCTATAGTCTAGTCTATAGTCTAGTCTATAGTCTAGTCTATAGTCTAGTCTATAGTCTAGTCTATAGTCTAGTCTAGTCTATAGTCTAGTCTATAGTCTAGTCTATAGTCTAGCCTATAGTCTAGTCTATAGTCTAGTCTATAGTCTAGTCTATAGTCTAGTCTATAGTCTAGTCTATAGTCTAGTCTATAGTCTAGTCTATAGTCTAGTCTATAGTCTAGTCTATAGTCTAGTCTATAGTCTAGTCTATAGTCTAGTCTATAGTCTAGTCTATAGTCTAGTCTATAGTCTAGTCTATAGTCTAGTCTATAGGCTAGTCTATAGTCTAGTCTATAGTCTAGTCTATAGTCTAGTCTATAGTCTATAGTCCATAGTTTATTCTATAGTCTAGTCTATAGTCTAGTCTATAGTCTAGTCTATAGTCTAGTCTATAGTCTAGTCTATAGTCTAGTCTATAGTCTAGTCTATAGTCTAGTCTATAGTCTAGTCTATAGTCTAGTCTATAGTCTAGTCTATAGTCTAGTCTATAGTCTAGTCTATAGTCTAGTCTATAGTCTAGTCTATAGTCTAGTCTATAGTCTAGTCTATAGTCTAGTCTATAGTCTAGTCTATAGTCTAGTCTATAGTCTAGTCTATAGTCTAGTCTATAGTCTAGTCTATAGTCTAGTCTATAGTCTAGTCTATAGTCTAGTCTATAGTCTAGTCTATAGTCTAGTCTATAGTCTAGTCTATAGTCTAGTCTATAGTCTAGTCTATAGTCTAGTCTATAGTCTAGTCTATAGTCTAGTCTATAGTCTAGTCTATAGTCTAGTCTATAGTCTAGTCTATAGTCTAGTCTATAGTCTAGTCTATAGTCTAGTCTATAGTCTAGTCTATAGTCTAGTCTATAGTCTAGTCTATAGTCTAGTCTATAGTCTAGTCTAGTCTAGTCTATCGTTAGTCTATAGTCTAGTTTATAGTCTAGTCTATAGTCTAGTCTATAGTCTAGTCTATAGTCTAGTCTATAGTCTAGTCTATAGTCTAGTCTATAGTCTAGTCTATAGTCTAGTCTATAGTCTAGTCTATAGTCTAGTCTATAGTCTAGTCTATAGTCTAGTCTATAGTCTAGTCTATAGTCTAGTCTATAGTCTAGTCTATAGTCTAGTCTATAGTCTAGTCTATAGTCTAGTCTATAGTCTAGTCTATAGTCTAGTCTATAGTCTAGTCTATAGTCTAGTCTATAGTCTAGTCTATAGTCTAGTCTATAGTCTAGTCTATAGTCTATCATAGTCTAGTCTATAGTCTAGTCTATAGTCAGTTTCTATAGTCCGTCTATAGTCTAGTCTATAGTCTAGTCTATAGTCTAGTCTATAGTCTAGTCTATAGTCTAGTCTATGTCAGTCTATAGTCCGTCTATAGTCTAGTCTATAGTCTAGTCTATAGTCTAGTCTATAGTCTAGTCTATAGTCTAGTCTATAGTCTAGTCTATAGTCTAGTCTATGTCTAGTCTATAGTCTAGTCTATAGTCTAGTCTATAGTCTAGTCTATAGTCTAGTCTATTAGTCTAGTCTATAGTCTAGTCTATAGTCTAGTCTATAGTCTAGTCTATAGTCTAGTCTATAGTCTAGTCTAAAGTCTAGTCTATAGTCTAGTCTATAGTCTAGTCTATAGTCTATAGTTTAGTCTATAGTCTATAGTTTAGTCTATAGTCTAGTCTATAGTCTAGTCTATAGTCTAGTCTATAGTCTAGTCTATAGTCTAGTCTATAGTCTAGTCTATAGTCTAGTCTATAGTCTAGTCTATAGTCTAGTCTATAGTCTAGTCTATAGTCTAGTCTATAGTCTAGTCTATAGTCTAGTCTATAGAGTCTATAGTCTAGTCTATAGTCTAGTCTATAGTCTAGTCTATAGTCTAGTCTATAGTCTAGTCTATAGTCTAGTCTATAGTCTAGTCTATAGTCTAGTCTATAGTCTAGTCTATAGTCTAGTCTATAGTCTAGTCTATAGTCTAGTCTATAGTCTAGTCTATAGTCTAGTCTATAGTCTAGTCTATAGTCTAGTCTATAGTCTAGTCTATAGTCTAGTCTATAGTCTAGTCTATAGTCTAGTCTATAGTCTAGTCTATAGTCTAGTCTATAGTCTAGTCTATAGTCTAGTCTATAGTCTAGTCTATAGTCTAGTCTATAGTCTAGTCTATAGTCTAGTCTATAGTCTAGTCTATAGTCTAGTCTATAGTCTAGTTTATAGTCTAGTCTATAGTCTAGTCTATAGTCTAGTCTATAGTCTAGTCTATAGTCTAGTCTATAGTCTAGTCTATAGTCTAGTCTATAGTCTAGTCTATAGTCTAGTCTATAGTCTAGTCTATAGTCTAGTCTATAGTCTAGTCTATAGTCTAGTCTATAGTCTAGTCTATAGTCTAGTCTATAGTCTAGTCTATAGTCTAGTCTATAGTCTAGTCTATAGTCTAGTCTATAGTCTAGTCTATAGTCTAGTCTATAGTCTAGTCTATAGTCTAGTCTATAGTCTAGTCTATAGTCTAGTCTATAGTCTAGTCTATAGTCTAGTCTATAGTCTAGTCTATAGTCTAGTCTAGTCTATAGTCTAGTCTATAGTCTAGTCTATAGTCTAGTCTATAGTCTAGTCTATAGTCTAGTCTATAGTCTAGTCTATAGTCTAGTCTATAGTCTAGTCTATAGTCTAGTCTATAGTCTAGTCTATAGTCTATTCTATAGTCTAGTCTATAGTCTAGTCTATAGTCTAGTCTATAGTCTAGTCTATAGTCTAGTCTATAGTCTAGTCTATAGTCTAGTCTATAGTCTAGTCTATAGTCTAGTCTATAGTCTAGTCTATAGTCTAGTCTATAGTCTAGTCTATAGTCTAGTCTATAGTCTAGTCTATAGTCTAGTCTATAGTCTAGTCTATAGTCTAGTCTATAGTCTAGTCTATAGTTTACTCTATAGCCTAGTCTATAGCCTAGTCCATACTCTAGTCTACAGTCTAGTGAATACTCTAGTCTACAGTCTAGTGTAGTGTAGTCTATTCTTAGGTTTTTAAAATCCATTTTACCTTTTTACGAAATATACCCTTCGAATGTAAATTTAAATTATCCGCCGCAAACTTTTCAATATCACATTCCTTCATGCAAGCCAACGTGGGTATGCCCCCCAGACCTTGAGGAGCTCTTTCACTAGGTGGAAAGATTTGTTGTATCGTCGGCTTAAGATTAGGCGGTGGCAATGGTCGACGCATCATACTGCCACCAACAATATTCGCGCTTTCGCCATCTTTGGTATAGGGATGTGGTGGCGGTGGTGGCATGGGTAAACGACCACCGATGCCAGTGCCACTGTCTTGAGAATTTTGTGCTATGCGTGAAATTTGGCGATTGGGTGAGGGTAATGTTTGAGATTGTTTCGATTTATCGGCAGAACCATCTAATTGCAAGTGATGATGAGAGGCAGAGGATGAAGGATGACCGGGTGGCAATGGTGGAGCATTTGAATAGAGTTGTTGTGGCTGCTGTTGCTGTGGAGAATGATGATGATGAGTGGATTGCTGTTGGGTGTTGTAATGATGTTGTGATTGTTGCTGATTGAGAGTAGAAGGTGTATGTGTAGTGGCGGTATCATAATACTGATAACGTGAAGAAGGCTTTGATTTTTGTGAATTCATTTCGGAACCTATGCCCTCCAAGACAGCTTCCACATTGTCGGAACTAATAATAAAAATACATTTTTTAAGAAAAATAAAGATTTTACTATTATTAAATTTTTTCTTACATATCTTCTCTGGCAGCTGGATCATATGGTGGATATTGATAGGCATAATATGAGACACTATCACCCATATTAGCATAGTCTTCAATCATACCATAATTGTGCTCTAAATAACCACCATGTGTATCCGAACCGCCATCTGAATCTTCATTATCGGGCTCATGTCCCGACAACGATTGCTCCGACTGACTGTCCGAATGATAGGAATCGGAGTCAATAGGATCACCGAATACATAACGCCCCGATAACTTGGCCTGTTCGATAATATAGTGTTTCAAAGGCAATAAATGTTCTTGCATTTCCTACGGGGGGAAAGATTTTAATCAGAAAGAGTTCGAATTGGTTTTCGTTGAAATATACAAACTTACCGAATCCCAGTTGCTGTATAAAGGCGATATATTACCATTATCATATTCCACATCACTATTATCGGCCTGTAAATTATGATGTCTGTCTTTGGCTTTGCGAGAATGACGTTTATTATCCTGTGGATAATAATCATTAGAATGACGTGACTGTTTGTCCTGGAAAATAAAAAATTGTTTTAGTTTCAGCAAGGATTTTATTAATATTTTAAAAATTTATTAAAATTAACGACTTACCAAACTCATAGAATTATGACCACGAGAACGGTTATCCTGATGTTGAGACCATGACCCAGTTGTAGAGGTCTTGTGTTTACCTCTCGAATCATTGGAGCCCCTAGAGGAATGAGTCAACATGCCAATGTTGTCGGAAGAAGGAAAATTCTTTGAAGTAATATTATTCGAACCACTCATGTGGCTAGTAATATCACTCAAATGAGGCGAAGTGGTTTTGCCTCCACCACTAACACCACCTCCTTCCCTCAGCGATAAACGATCCAAATTTAATAATTCTAAACTACAAGAAGAATCTTGTTTAAAATGTGAATGACTAGATAATGAAGGCTGCTGTTGGCCCGAACACGTGGAATGGCCTCCGGGTGAATGTAACATGGGAGTACCCCGTTCGCCCATTATGTTAGGCGAGGCTTTGAGGGGTTTATTTTTATTACTGTGTGGACTAATGGGACTCTGAGGTGAAGAGTCACTAGAATGTTTCATATTGCTGCCAGCACTGCCTCCAGTGCCATGACCACTGCTGGCGCTAGCGGCCCCACTGGAGCCTTTGGGTGTGGTAGTGTGGCGACGGCGTGAGAGAGGCGTATTCTCCACGGATTTAAAATATTTCTCATGCATGGAATCATCGCTAGCCGCTCCCCCATTGCCACCATTACCACCACCCACTATACAAGCAGCGCTGGCAGGTGAAACACCCACGCCATTGGCAGTTTCGGCCGCGGAACGACGATAAGATTTGCTATGATGTCCGGCAGCAGAAGGATTTATAGAAGATGACATAAAGCTACCCGATCTGGCCAAGGAGACCTTATAATCACGTTCCCTTTCTGAAAGAAAAAAAAAATACTTTAATACATTTTTTATTAAAATAAATCAAGACAGCTCACCACTTCCTCCATATTCCATAGTTTGTCGTGTGGATGTTGATGACTTACTGCCAACACTGCCCGTAGTACTGCCACCTCCAACACTGCCCACCAACGAACGTTGCTGTGAATTAAATGTCGGCTGAGGCTGCTGTTGGGGATATTGCTGTAAATGATGAGCATCCGGTGAGATTTTCTTTTTCGTTTGGGGCGTATGCATTGTTGGTGAACTCATTTCGCTGGAACGATGCTGACGTTGAGTACTACTGACATGTGGAATATTATGAGAACTAATGCTCTCTTGCAGCATATCAAAACTAGGTATTAGAGGGGTGTGAAATAACAAACAAAAACATTTAAGTATAAATTATGTTTAAAATGATAGTTTAGAAACGTGATCGCACATGTAATTGCCAACACAGTCTGTCACATAGTAATTGAATAAACATTAGTAATTTCAATTGTTATGATCCCCCATTTGTACTTACCTGCCACTACCTCTTTACGACTACGATGTTTTTGCAATGATCCCAATCTTAAACTTTCGTTTGTGCCACCCCAACCATCCATCCCCGCACCCACCTACACCACTGTTTTTATATGATCATCATGAATCGGCGATAGCCAGTAGTATACTGGAATAGACTAGAATCACTACCGATTTGGCCAGATTCCTTAAAGGGATTATAAGAATCTAGTAGAAAAGGGAAAGTAGTAAAAATAATTTCGATAAAATGTTAAAAAGTTTTAAAAGGAATAAAAATAGAAAGTTATTTAAAAATCCAAGGAAAGATTAGGAGTAGGGGAGGGGGGGGAAGAACGTCAAGGACAGAGCAGCAGCGATGCGAAAGGAGCGAGCAGAGAGAGGAGAGGAAGGAGCGAGAATCGAGGACGTAGCTAAGCGAACAGACGACGAGGAGCGAGCGAGCGAGCGACGGCGAGCGGCGACGACAGCGAGCGAGCGAGCGAGCGAGAGCGAGCGAGCGAGCAGCGAGCGAGCGAGCGAGGAGCGAGCGAGCGAGCGAGCGAGAGCGAGCGAGCGAGCGAGCGAGCGAGCGAGCGAGCGAGCGAGCGAGCGAGCGAGCGAGCGAGCGAGCGAGCGAGCGAGAGCGAGCGAGCGAGCGAGCGAGCGAGCGAAGCGAGCGAGAGCGAGGAGGCGAGCGAGCGAGCGAGCGAGCGAGCGAGCGAGCGAGCGAGCGAGCGAGCGAGCGAGCGAGGAGCGAGCGAGAGAGCGAGCGAGCGAGCGAGCGAGCGAGCGAGCGAGAGCGAGAGATCGATCTATCTATCTATCTATCTATCTATCTATCTATCTATCTATCTATCTATCTATCTATCTACTATCTATCTATATCTATCTATCTATCTATCTATCTATCTATCTATCTATCTATCTATCTATCTATCTATCTATCTATATCTATCTACTATATCTATCTATCTATCTATTATATCTATCTATCTATCTATCTATCCTATCTATCTATCTATCTATCATCTATCTATCTATCATCTATCTATCTATCTATCTATCTTTCTTATCTAATCTATCTATCTATTCTATCTATCTATCTATCTATCTATCTATCTATCTATCTATCTATCTATCTATCTACTCTATCTATCTACTTTGAAGAAAATCTTCTACACTTTTTTTAAACTCAGCAGTATGGCATTTCAACAAACATACATTGGAGTTGCCAATTGATTTCTTTAAAAAACGCTTCATTTTACTGCAGTTTCTTATTTTGGCTAAACATTTCTCATATTAAATAATTTTACACATTTCATTATACTTATTTAGCTAAATTTAACCAAAAATACTAGTTTTTAACAAAAAGAAGTAGGCGTTAAATTTATTTCTTTTCGCTTAAGGCGTAATTGCATAATTTTCTTAGTCCAAAAAAAATCTGGAATTTATGGAAATCAACAACAGCAATGACAAAAAATATAAACTAATTAAAAACATTTAAAATTTTTTATTGGCATCTATCTATAAATAAAATCTATTAAATTGCAATTGAAAATTTAACATCCACTTTTGTGTTACAGTGCAAAGAAAATCAAACAGATAAATAGCCATGTGATAAATATTGCAAAATTGATTTTTTTCTACAATTACATTCCTGTGGAAGTTTAAATATAAACATTTCATTTTAAGAAAAAAATTAAATAAAGTAACAAAAAAATTACTTTGGAAATTAACATAAAGTCAAAGAGCTGAAACTGGGATATGTTAAAAAAATATTTATAAACAGTTTGAGGACAAATAATTCCTGCAAGATGCTTCAATAAAATACATATGAGTAAGTATTACAAGATTATAATTCAATGTAGCGCTTTTTATAGGGCAACACTGATTAAGTGATTTGGTGATGCCATACTATACATGCAAACTTTGCCAGAAATTTTAAGGAATTTCATTTATTATTTCAAGATATTTTATAAAAGATTGCATAATTCTAGTCTATAGTCTAGTCTATAGTCTAGTCTATAGTCTAGTCTAGTCTATAGTCTAGTTTATAGTCTAGTCTATAGTCTAGTCTATAGTCTAGTCTATAGTCTAGTCTATAGTCTAGTCTATAGTCTAGTCTATAGTCTAGTCTATAGATTAGTCTATAGTCTAGTCTATAGTCTAGTCTATAGTCTAGTCTATAGTCTAGTCTATAGTCTAGTCTATAGTCTAGTCTATAGTCTAGTCTATAGTCTAGTCTATAGTCTAGTCTATAGTCTAGTCTATAGTCTAGTCTATAGTCTAGTCTATAGTCTAGTCTATAGTCTAGTCTATAGTCTAGTCTATAGTCTAGTCTATAGTCTAGTCTATAGTCTAGTCTATAGTCTAGTCTATAGTATAGTCTAGTCTATAGTCTAGTCTATAGTCTAGTCTATAGTCTAGTCTATAGTCTAGTCTATAGTCTAGTCTATAGTCTAGTCTATAGTCTAGTCTATAGTCTAGTCTATAGTCTAGTCTATAGTCTTGTCTATAGTAGTCTATAGTCTAGTCTATAGTCTAGTCTATAGTCTAGTCTATAGTCTAGTCTATAGTCTAGTCTATAGTCTAGTCTATAGTCTAGTCTATAGTCTAGTCTATAGTCTAGTCTATAGTCTAGTCTATAGTCTAGTCTATAGTCTAGTCTATAGTCTAGTCTATAGTCTAGTCTATAGTCTAGTCTATAGTCTAGTCTATAGTCTAGTCTATAGTCTAGTCTATAGTCTAGTCTATAGTCTAGTCTACAGTCTAGTCTACAGTCTAGTCTATAGTCTAGTCTATAGTCTAGTCGATAGTCTAGTCTATAGTCTAGTCTATAGTCTAGTCTATAGTCTAGTCTATAGTCTAGTCTATAGTCTAGTCTATAGTCTAGTCTATAGTCTAGTCTATAGTCTAGTCTATAGTATAGTCTATAGTCTAGTCTATAGTCTAGTCTATAGTCTAGTCTATAGTCTAGTCTATAGTCTAGTCTATAGTCTAGTCTATAGTCTAGTCTATAGTCTAGTCTATAGTCTAGTCTATAGTCTAGTCTATAGTCTAGTCTATAGTCTAGTCTATAGTCTAGTCTATAGTCTAGTCTATAGTCTAGTCTATAGTCTAGTCTATAGTCTAGTCTATAGTCTAGTCTATAGTCTAGTCTATAGTCTAGTCTATAGTCTAGTCTATAGTTTAGTCTATAGTTTAGTCTATAGTTTAGTCTATAGTTTAGTCTATAGTCTAGTCTTTAGTATAGTCTATATTCTAATCTAGTCTGTAGTTTAAATTTATACCTTATAAAAATTTTAAATTTTTATAAAAAATGTAAAAATTTTATAAAAATTTTCAAATTTTATAAAAATTTTAAAATATTAAAAATTTTTAAATTTTATAAAAAATTCAAAATTTTATAAAAAAAAATATTTTATAAAAAATTTAAAATTTTGTAAAATGTTTAAAAATTGTTGAAAAATATTTACGTATACTTTATTTTGTCTCACCCTGTTTGGTTTTGTGTGGTTTTCTTTAAAATTGTACATACCTTGTGAACGTCTTGATGATGTTGAGATTTGTTGCATATCCATGGAACGTGATGAATCACCAGTGCCAACGCTATTTTTGGTGTACACGAGCACGCAAAACGATACAAAAAGAAGTTAAAGAGGAAAAAACACGAGAAGAAAAAAAAACATTAAAATACTTGCACAATATTAAGAAAAACAAGGCAGGCAAAGAAAGAGAAAAAACGAAAAATAACAATAATTTTTAATTTAAACAAAAATAAAAATTTGCTTTGAATTTAATAATTTGAGAAGATAAAAGAGACAAAAACAAAATATGTAGTTGAAATAAAAAAGTTGGGCAAACAATTAAACATTATTTTAGACAGACGAAAGGCCTGACAGGCAGACAGTCAATCCAACAAACTACAAAATTAAGTACTTGAGAACAGCATAAACAAACAAAAAAAAAACAAGAGCAAAAATATTCAAATATAAACAAAAGAATAGAATACAATCCGAATACATACCGAAAACTTTGACGCCCACGTGGACTTGAGAGTATTTCGGTGGTTAGTTTCTCTTCCGAACTGGCATGGAATGGCAAACCAGCACTGCTGCGTTTATTAGTGCCACCAATACTACCACCATCCCCTCCCCTTATACTGCCCCCACCGCCAACACTCCCCGCACTGCCCGTAGTGTTGGTGTTGCTATTTTGCGTATGAAGATTATGATGATGACTACTGCTGATGCTGCTGCTGCTATTGCCACGCTGAGATGATGAACGTATTTTAGGCATAGAGGGCGATGAATGCTGTGATGACTGATGATGTTGCGGCTGCTGCTGCGATTGTTGTTGCTGATGCTGTAGCAATTGTTGTTGTAATGTTTGTGTACTAATCTCACGTCGATCACTGGGATCGGTGTTCTGTTTGAGCGTTTGCAATTTAGCCAGTGGTATGATGTCACATTTACTCGGCCTATGCCAGACGGTCTTCTGTGAGGCAGCATTATAGTAATAGAAACGTTGCGTATTTGTATCAAACAATTCCCACCATTGTGATGAATCGGTGCGCTTAATTGGTACATCCTGAAATAAATAGAGAAAAAAAAAACAAAAACAAATTGAGTTAGACACAAACTGATCAGAGAAGAAAATATCAAGAGATTTCGAAATTATAAATAGATCATGATTAAAATTTAAACAAATTAAAAGTAAACAATTTGGGTAAAAAGTATAAAAATTAACAATTAGTAAATTTTAAACAAATAAACTTTATTCAAACTTTAGAATAATAAAATACAGAAATTAGATTAATATATCAACTGTAATCAACCACTTTTTCAAAAATTCCCAAATAAATTTTACAAATTCCCTTCTCTGTATAACTACAGAAAATAAGTTAATATCTCTAAGACCCTTTTATCTATTTAAATTAAATATCTCAAATTAAACAACTAAATTATTCCACAATAAACATAATTTCTTTATTTACATTTAAAAAACAAAAAAATTTAACAATACAAAATCTTATTTTTT
Source organism: Lucilia sericata (assembly GCF_015586225.1). Taxonomy (NCBI): domain Eukaryota; kingdom Metazoa; phylum Arthropoda; class Insecta; order Diptera; family Calliphoridae; genus Lucilia; species Lucilia sericata. Next base: position 181,640 of record NW_023994842.1, on the reverse strand, counting down.
TTATTTGTATATTTCTCGTAAAATAAGAATAAACGTTTTTATATTTTACTTTAATGAGAGCTGTTTTTTTTTTTTTATATTAAAAAAAACATGTAAAAAATAAAACCAAATAAAAAAGCAAATAAGTCAAGGTTATTTATTTAAAAGAAAAAATATATTTTTTCTGGAAATAAGCCCGCCTGGTTGTTGGTGTGTTTTGCGGTTTTAGTTATAGAAATGATAAAAGTTTAAGGTCTTTCCAAACGTTTTTACAAGATTTTAGCGGGAGATGAAGATTGCTATAATATAATAATTAAAATAAATATTATTATCAAATCTTTACCATCAACAATACCCCAGTAACACGGTGGCGGATTTTTTAAAAGAAACATTTTACAGTTATAGAGACAAAAGCCTCTATTATTGTCCAGGCTACAGACTATAATCTTGGCTATAGACAAACTATAGACCAAATTATAGATCAGGCTAGAAAGTTGACTAAAGAGTTGACTAGACCATAGACAAGACTACGGGCTAGACGATAGACCGGACAATAGTATAGACGATTATAAAATATAGACTAGAGTATAGATTACGCTATAGACTAGGCTATGGACTAGACTATAGACTAGACTATAGACTAGACTAGACTAGACTATAGACTAGACTATAGACTAGACTATAGACAGACTATAACTAGACTATAGACTAGACTATAGACTAGACTATAGACTAGACTATAGACTAGACTATAGACTAGACTATAGACTAGACTATAGACTAGACTATAGACTAGACTATAGACTAGACTATAGACTAGACTATAGACTAGACTATAGACTAGACTATAGACTAGACTATAGACTAGACTATAGACTAGACTATAGACTAGACTATAGACTAGACTATAGACTAGACTATAGACTAGACTATAGACTAGACTATAGACTAGACTATAGACTAGACTATAGACTAGACTATAGACTAGACTATAGACTAGACTATAGACTAGACTATAGACTAGACTATAGACTAGACTATAGACTAGACTATAGACTAGACTATAGACTGACTATAGACTAGATAAGACTAGACTATAGACTAGACTATAGACTAGACTATAGACTAGACTATAGACTAGACTATAGACTAGACTATAGACTAGACTATAGACTAGACTATAGACTAGACTATAGACTAGACTATAGACTAGACTATAGACTAGACTATAGACTAGACTATAGACTAGACTATAGACTAGACTATAGACTAGACTATAGACTAGACTATAGACTAGACTATAGACTAGACTATAGACTAGACTATAGACTAGACTATAGACTAGACTATAGACTAGACTATAGACTAGACTATAGACTAGATAGGACTATAGACTAGACTATAGGACTAGACTATAGACTAGACTATAGACTTAGACTTATAGACTAGACTATAGACTAGACTATAGACTAGACTATAGACTAGACTATAGACCTAGACTATAGACTAGACTATAGACTAGACTAAGACTAGACTATAGACTAGACTATAGACTAGACTATAGACTAGACTATAGACTAGACTATAGACTAGACGATAGACTAGACTATAGACTAGACTATAGACTAGACTATAGACTAGACTATAGACTAGACTATAGACTAGACTATAGACTAGACTATAGACTAGACTATAGACTAGACTAGACTAAGCTATAGACTAGACTATAGACTAGACTATAGACTATAGACTATAGACTAGACTATAGACCTAGACTATAGACTAGACTATAGACTAGACTTAGACTAGACTATAGACTAGACTATAGACTAGACACTAGACTAGACTATAGACTAGACTATAGACTAGACTATAGACTAGACTATAGACTAGACTATAGACTAGACTATAGACTAGACTATAGACTAGACTATAGACTAGACTAGACTAGACTATAGACTAGACTATAGACTAGACCAACGGTTCCCAAATGGGGGTCCGCGGACCCCTAGTGGTCCTTAGTAAAATCCTAGGGGGTCCGCGAAGACGAACGAAAAAAACCATGAATAAACAATATTCTGCTTTTATATGTATGTACAAATATCTCCAATTTTTGTGCAATAATCCCAAATTTATGGTGACTTTTTGAATTTTATTTTTTCGGTTGTTTATCAGGAAGAAGCTAGGCCCTACAAATTTATTGTATAACTTTTATAAAGTAAAGTACTGCGTGATTTGTAATTTTTATTTCCTGTATATGTACTGAAATAATGGTTTTTATTTCAGACAAATAATACTCTGCCTTACAATTAAATTAGGGATACTGGTATTCCGGAGTATGAAGTTCAATTCAAAGACAAGCTTATTACAGATTTAAGTTTATCAAATTGTAAGCAAAAGTGTTCTCGTTTGAAAAGACTAAAATTATATATTTCCAAAACAGAGGTGACTCTTTATGCATCTCTTCATAAATATTCCAATCCGACGTGATACACAGATTTTAACTTGATTTTGTCGACCAATACATATTATTAAATTAACATCAGAAAATCCATAGCGTTTCGTGTAAATATGTAGCCAAAAACCATGAAGTAAAATAATTCGTTGGTATTTTAAAATTCAAATTTAAGTTCCAAATTCACAGTACTTTAACAAAGAGTTCAAATCATATATTATGCGGATAACGCATTCCGCAGCAACATAGAAGAAGTCCAACTTTCTTATATTATTTTCCCGAAAACTTAGCTCACTTACTCAGTTCACCCTTTGCAATCGCAACAAATTCTTGAAACGTGACTCCTTAAGCACATGTGACAATATTTGATAAAGAAACCTTTTCGCTACCTTGAAGAAAAATGAACATGAAAGATCTCACGATCATAAAATTAAACATCATGTTAACATATCAACAAAGAAGTCATTCTATCTTCAAAACATGCAATTGAAAACCTATCTGAAATATTATATATTCTCAATGTACGGGAATATTTTATAGATATGACATCTCTACATTTATTAGACCTAGGGATTAATGAACTAGGTCAATTTTCGCATGGACAATTATTTAGAACAATAAGATATCAAAATATGTATGGGGGTCCGCGAAATTAAATAAGTTCTTCAAGGGGTCCGCGAAGTAAATATCTGTGGGAACCGCTGGACTAGACTATAGACTAGACTATAGACTAGACTATAGACTAGACTATAGACTAGACTATAGACTAGACTATAGACTAGACTATAGACTAGACTATAGACTAGACTATAGACTAGACTATAGACTAGACTATAGACTAGACTATAGACTAGACTATAGACTAGACTATAGACTAGACTATAGACTAGACTATAGACTAGACTATAGACTAGACTATAGACTAGACTATAGACTAGACTATAGACTAGACTATAGACTAGACTATAGACTAGACTATAGACTAGACTATAGACTAGACTATAGACTAGACTATAGACTAGACTATAGACTAGACTATAGACTAGACTATAGACTAGACTATAGACTAGACTATAGACTAGACTATAGACTAGACTATAGACTAGACTATAGACTAGACTATAGACTAGACTATAGACTAGACTATAGACTAGACTATAGACTAGACTATAGACTAGACTATAGACTAGACTATAGACTAGACTATAGACTAGACTATAGACTAGACTATAGACTAGACTATAGACTAGACTATAGACTAGACTATAGACTAGACTATAGACTAGACTATAGACTAGACTATAGACTAGACTATAGACTAGACTATAGACTAGACTATAGACTAGACTATAGACTAGACTATAGACTAGACTATAGACTAGACTATAGACTAGACTATAGACTAGACTATAGACTAGACTATAGACTAGACTATAGACTAGACTATAGACTAGACTATAGACTACTATAGACTAGACTATAGACTAGACTATAGACTAGACTATAGACTAGACTATAGACTAGACTATAGACTAGACTATAGACTAGACTATAGACTAGACTATAGACTAGACTATAGACTAGACTATAGACTAGACTATAGACTAGACTATAGACTAGACTATAGACTAGACTATAGACTAGACTATAGACTAGACTATAGACTAGACTATAGACTAGACTAGACTATAGACTAGACTATAGACTAGACTATAGACTAGACTAGACTATAGACTAGACTATAGACTAGACTATAGACTAGACTATAGACTAGACTATAGACTAGACTATAGACTAGACTATAGACTAGACTATAGACTAGACTATAGACTAGACTATAGACTACTTAGACTAGACTATAGACTAGACTATAGACTAGACTATAGACTAGACTATAGACTAGACTATAGACTAGACTATAGACTAGACTATAGACTAGACTATAGACTAGACTATAGACTAGACTATAGACTAGACTATAGACTAGACTATAGACTAGACTATAGACTAGACTATAGACTAGACTATAGACTAGACTATAGACTAGACTATAGACTAGACTATAGACTAGACTATAGACTAGACTATAGACTAGACTATAGACTAGACTATAGACTAGACTATAGACTAGACTATAGACTAGACTATAGACTAGACTATAGACTAGACTATAGACTAGACTATAGACCTAGACTATAGACTAGACTATAGACTAGACTATAGACTAGACTATAGACTAGACTATAGACTAGACTATAGACTAGACTATAGACTAGACTATAGACTAGACTATAGACTAGACTATAGACTAGACTATAGACTAGACTATAGACTAGACTATAGACCTAGACTATAGACTAGACTATAGACTACTAGACTAGACTATAGACTAGACTATAGACTAGACTATAGACTTGACTATAGACTAGACTATAGACTATAGACTAGACTATAGACTAGACTATAGACTAGACTATAGACTAGACTATAGACTAGACTATAGACTAGACTATAGACTAGACTATAGACTAGACTATAGACTAGACTATAGACTAGACTATAGACTAGACTATAGACTAGACTATAGACTGTAATCTAGACTACAGTCAATCAAACAGAATGGGCAAACCTTTTCATCTACATATTACATCTCCTTTTTTCGCTATATAAAAAACCCTTGTTTACCTTATAAATAATAAGGAAGTTGAAAAGAGGAGGAGGATGAGGATTTGACTCAATCATTAAAAGTTAAAATAAAATAAAAAAAAATGCAAATAATTAAAACCTTTAGGTTACACGTCTGCAGTTTATCAATGTCATACCTATTTTAATTTTTGCATTTACTACTGTTATTCAAAACAGTGTTGCCATATAATATTATGTTATAAATTCCTACACAAAAAAAATCCTTTAAATCCTGGTTCGTATTCGACGTTGTCTATATTTTCTTTTCAATACGATTTTTTCTACAAAAGAAAATGTTCTCTGATAAGGTTTGGCAACTATGGTAGCATTTTATAGTTGTTTGCAATACATGTCTGTATGTAAAATACATACTAAATGCAAATGTCAACATGCACACACATATCCAAATCTATGTATTAATGTTTATAAACATGTTGCTATTGTATGTAAATATGCTTTCGTATTAGTATGTTAAGAGTTCAAGGTTATTTTTGCAAAACATACAATTAGTTACAAACATTATTCAAATACAAATATACCGAGAGTTACATTTGTTTTGAAACATGTAACAAGAAATAGTATATATGTACATACATACTTATATATGTATTTCAATATGAGTAGTTTATGTATTTTCGGACTAGGCCATTTTCAAACCCCACCTCTTCTTGTTCTTTATTCATTATTTTCATTCATCTTGTTGTTGCTGTTTCTGATTTTTTTTCTTTTCCTCTTCTTCAATGGCCTTCATCTTCGTCATCATTGGATGTCAGTCTGTCAGCAGTTTGTAATGAAATGTTGGCTTCTGTTCTTTGTTTTAGGGGCAAAAAATGTGTTTAAGAATGAAATAAACGGAAGCTTTAAAATACGGATTTCATTTACTAAACAATTTGTAGTTTTAATATTAATATTAATAGCAAATACAAGAAAAATGGCAAAGTTTACAAGCAGGGATGGAAGATTGAAAGAATAGCAGACAGACTAGAAACAAGACTATATACTAGACTATAGATTAGACTAGAATATAGACTATACTAGACTATAGACTAGACTAGGCTATAGACTAGACTATATACTAGACTATAGATTAGACTAGAATATGGACTATACTATACTAGACTATAGACTAGACTAAACTATAGACTAGACTATATACTATACTAAAGACTGTAATATAGGCTAGACTATAGACTAGACTATAGACTAGACTATAGACTAGACTAGACTAGACTATAGACTAGATTATAGACTAGACTAAGGACTAGACTATAGACTAGACTATATATAGACTAGACTATAGACTAGACTATAGACTAGACTAGACTAGACTATAGACTAGACTATAGACTAGACTATAGACTAGACTATAGACTAGACTATAGACTAGACTATAGACTAGACTATAGACTAGACTATAGACTAGACTATAGACTAGACTATAGACTAGACTATAGACTTGACTATAGACTAGACTATAGACTAGACTATAGACTAGACTATAGACTAGACTATAGACTAGACTATAGACTAGACTATAGACTAGACTATAGACTAGACTATAGACTAGACTATAGACTAGACTATAGACTAGACTATAGACTAGACTATAGACTAGACTATAGACTAGACTATCGACTAGACTATAGACTAGACTATAGACTAGACTATAGTCTAGACTATAGACTAGACTATAAACTAGACTATAGACTAGACTAAACTATAGACTAGACTAGACTATAGGCTAGACTATAGACTAGACTACACTATAGACTAGACTATAGACTAGACTAGACTAAAGACTAGACTATAGACTAGACTATAGACTAGACTATAGACTAGACTATAGACTAGACTATAGACTAGACTATAGACTAGACTATAGACTAGACTATAGACTAGACTATAGACTAGACTATAGACTAGACTATAGACTAGACTATAGACTAGACTATAGACTAGACTATAGACTAGACTATAGACTAGACTATAGACTAGACTATAGACTAGACTATAGACTAGACTATAGACTAGACTATAGACTAGACTATAGACTAGACTATAGACTAGACTATAGACTAGACTATAGACTAGACTATAGACTAGACTAGACTATAGTCTAAACTAGACTATAGACTAGACTATAAACTAGACTATAGACTAGACTAGGCTATAGACTAGACTAGACTATACACTAGACTAGACTAGACTAGACTAGACTATAGACTAGACTAGACTAGACTATAGACTAGACTATAGACTAGACTATAGACTAGACTATAGACTAGACTATAGACTAGACTATAGACTAGACTATAGACTAGACTATAGACTAGACTATAGACTAGACTATAGACTAGACTATAGACTAGACTATAGACTAGACTATAGACTAGACTATAGACTAGACTATAGACTAGACTATAGACTAGACTATAGTCTAGACTATAGACTAGACTATAAACTAGACTATAGACTAGACTAAACTATAGACTAGACTATAGGCTAGACTATAGACTAGACTAGACTATAGACTAGACTAGACTATAGACTAGACTAGACTATAGACTAGACTAGACTATAGACTAGACTAGACTAGACTAGACTAGACTAGACTAGACTAGACTAGACTAGACTAGACTAGACTAGACTAGACTAGACTAGACTAGACTAGACTAGACTAGACTAGACTAGACTAGACTATAGACTAGACTAGACTAGACTATAGACTAGACTATAGACTAGACTATAGACTAGACTATAGACTATATAGACTAGACTAGACTATAGTCTAAACTAGACTATAGACTAGACTATAAACTAGACTATAGACTAGACTAGACTATAGACTAGACTAGACTATAGACTAGACTAAACTATAGACTAGACTATAGGCTAGACTATAGACTAGACTATAGACTAGACTAGACTAGACTAGACTATACACTAGACAGACTATAGACTATAGACTAGACTATAGACTAGACTATAGACTAGACTATAGACTAGACTATAGACTAGACTATAGACTAGACTAGACTATAGACTAGACTATAGACTAGACTATAGACTAGACTATAGACTAGACTATAGACTAGACTATAGACTAGACTATAGACTAGACTATAGACTAGACTATAGACTAGACTATAGACTAGACTATAGACTAGACTATAGACTAGACTATAGACTAGACTATAGACTAGACTATAGACTAGACTATAGACTAGACTATAGACTAGACTAGACTATAGACTAGACTATAGACTAGACTATAGACTAGACTATAGACTAGACAATAGACTAGACTATAGACTAGACTATAGACTAGACTATAGACTAGACTATAGACTAGACTATAGACTAGACTATAGACTAGACTATAGACTAGACTATAGACTAGACTATAGACTAGACTATAGACTAGACTATAGACTAGACTATGGACTAGACTATAGACTAGACTATAGACTAGACTATAGACTAGACTATAGACTAGACTATAGACTAGACTATAGACTATAGACTAGACTATAGACTAGACTATAGACTAGACTATAGACTAGACTATAGACTAGACTATAGACTAGACTATAGACTAGACTATAGACTAGACTATAGACTAGACTATAGACTAGACTATAGACTAGACTATAGACTAGACTATAGACTAGACTATAGACTAGACTATAGACTAGACTATAGACTAGACTATAGACTAGACTATAGACTAGACTATAGACTAGACTATAGACTAGACTATAGACTAGACTATAGACTAGACTATAGACTAGACTATAGACTAGACTATAGACTAGACTATAGACTAGACTATAGACTAGACTATAGACTAGACTATAGACTGGACATAGACTAAACTGTTGATTAAGCTATAGACTACACTTTTCACTATTTTTCTTTTTACTAGTCATTAGTCCAAAATATATTCTATTCAACTTTCCATCCCTGTACTTTTAACAAAAAGAAGCAGATGAAGAATAAGAAGCAAAAGATGAGATAACAGCTGAGCAGCATCTCTTTTGATAACGAGGACAAAATGTCAATTGAATTACAAATAAAAAACAGAGAAACATTTTTGCAACAGGACCTTCACCTCTTTGACTTACTGCTCTGCTTGGCATGGCAAGCTACCTCATGCCAAAAGTTCAATATTAAATAAAAATTGATGTCAATATTAACATCTTTATTTTAAACAATTTTATAGTTTAATTTTTATACAAATGAAGGCAAAATACGTTTAAATGAGATAAGTGATGGCAACTTTAATAATTAGAAAACTTTAGTTTTATGCTTTTTGCAGAAATCTAAGTATTATTATTGTTTTAGCTCCCCCTACTACTCTTTTGTCAATACGTCTCTGTTTAATTTTATGAAATATATTTACATAATATTACAAATATCTATAACATATTTAGAATTCAATTGCAAAATAGCAAAAAAATAATAAACTGTATATCATCATATATTTTACTATTTGAAATTGTATCGCATTTATTGAATAAATGACTGACTGTTGTGTTCATTTTTTTCATAATTTTTCTTTGTTAATTTTAATTAATAAATATTTTTCCAACAATTTTGCATATGTGTTTATGAAATTATTGTTTTTTTAGTAAAGAACAGAAATTTTTAATTGGAAAATTGTGCAAAAATTCTCATAATGCATAAAGACAGACAGACAGACAAAGTTAAACAGAATAAATAAAATAGTACAAAAATTTCAAGCTAAAAATATTATTGACCAATGAAATGAATATTGTCTGTACATACAGATGGTTTGAGTATCAGTTTAATATTTTTTTATATTCTTATTATTGTTTTTGTTAATATTATAATGGACTAAACAAAAAATTAGGTCATCAACACCAACAAAACGTCATCATCGACATCAGCAGCAGCTTCATTATCATATAGATAATAATCTATATTGTTTTTGTGGTATGTGCCACACAGCCTGCACAAGTTTATTTTACATTAGGGCTAATCACAGTTTGTTCGTGGTCGAAAAATTTTGTTTTTCGAATGTTCGAATCGAACTTAATATAAACATTTTATGATTTTTGTTAATAAAATTATAAATTTTTAATAACATTTTTTTCAATTAAAAAATTTTTAGGGTAAAAGCTCAATTTCGAAAATTTGAACTTAATTTCGATATAACAAAAACGAAAAATTCTATGATTTTTAGCGATATATTTTAAAATTGCTATAAAATTAAACAAGTTTGTAAATTTTTTCGTATCAAAATCAATTTCGAATTTTCGAAGTTAATTTCGAATTTATAAAAAATTATCAAATTAAAGGATTTTTGTTAATAAATTGCAAGTTAACATTCAAATTTAGCGAATTAATGAAATTTTATAGTATAATTAGAATTTAAAAAATTCGAATCTTATTTCGAAATTCCAAAAATTGCTAAAATTTTATGACTTTTGGAACTAAAATCCTAGATTACATTTCAAATTAATGAAGTAAAAAAATTTTACGGTATTAAAGCAATTTCTTAATTTCGAAAATTACAACTTAATTTCGAAATTATAAAAAATAAGAAAATTTTAGGATTTTTGTTAATAACTGGCAAATTACCATTCAAATTTAGTTAATTAAAGAAATTTTATAGTATAATTAGAATTTCGAAAATTCGAACTTAATTTCGTAATTCGAAAAACTGTCAAATTTTTTAATTTTTATACTAAAACTATAAATAACATTTACAAGTGATGAACTAAAGAAGTTTAAAAGGTAATAACTCAATTTCAAAAATTCGAACTTAATTTCGAAATTGGAAAAAATCGCAAAATTTTAGGATTTTTAAAAAGTTATTCATTCATTATTTATTATTAAATTAAACAAATTTATTCACTTTTTACTGTTAAAGCTCAATTATAAAATTACCTAATTTTATGATTTTTGGAGATGAAATCATAAATTGATATTAAATTTAATAAACTAACTAAAACTTCGAAATTATAAAAAGTCAAAATTTTAATATTTTTTCATATAAACTCATAAATTACTGTTACTTTTGATAAATTTGGTCATATTTAGATTATAAACAATAATTACATTTAGAAATTTTTAAATTTTGAACACATTTTCGTAAATTCGAACTTTATTTCGTTTAGATTATTATGATTGCAATTTCGAAATGTCTTAAAAGAAACTGTGATTAGCCCTACTGCAAAATTTATGCGTATACATAGTCTTCATTATTACAGAATATTTCAGTGCGTTTTTTCTTAAAAAAAACTACATTTACATCATCTATTTAACCTAAAACACCCTGAATACCGAGAGCCACTCAATGAGACAGACACACTCATACAAATTATCCCATCATGTACCAAAAAAATATACATATTGTTGCTGTCACACTCACAAACTAATGATAACATACAGCAGCAGTAATAACAACAAATATCAAATAATAATGACAACAATGTAGAACAACAAAAAATTAAATAAAATTTAAGTAGTTTGAAAAAAAAAAAAAAATACAACAATGACAAACCATAATGATCATCATTGGCCTAAATTAATGCAAAAAAATTTGCATTATTTTATTATTATATATTAGTGTACTTAAAATGATTTTTTTACATTGTTTAATTTATTTTATAATGGGGATTCTTTTTTTTTTGACAAAGTATAAATTAACTAATCAAAGATTAAGTTTTTGGTATTAGTAATAAGAAGATGAATACCAAGAAGTTAAATTGATTGTTTGCTATTTTTATGTCAAACACTGTCACACAAACAATTTATGATGTCATTCTACAAATGTAAACAAATAATGAATTTGCATGCATTTGTCCTTTTGTTTTTCTTGCAAATATCATTCACTTGAAACTATTAGCTTGAAAGTTGTTTACATTTTGCAGTTACCATGAAATGTTGCCAAATTAAAGGGAATATTTGCTTTTTCAATGAATTTTAAATTAATTCTTAAAAAATAGTAAAAGGAATTGTAAGTTTTTAGGTTATGGTGTAAAAATAATTAATTTTCATTAAAATTTAAATACATAAATGAAATCATAAATTATTTCTCAAGTTGCTGTTGTTGTTATAGTACATTGTATTTCTTTATCAGCAATTATTGAGTTTTTTTTTGTTTTTTTTTTTTTAGCCTGGGACTTAGTTAAGTCACAGTAAAATAAGTAAGTATTTCGTAGTTGGTTGTGCACGAAGTGGGCAATGGATAGATGAATTGTTTGGATGACTGACTGAATGGATGAATGTTTATATGGATGAGGCAATTTCTTATGAAGCTCGTAACAACAACAACATCTATAACAGAAAAATATATACTTGGGTATGAACATTATGTACAATAGCCCCAGTATACTTTCAGTTTTATTTTCAAAATTGTTTTCAAATGTTTGATTAAAGAAATAGCAACAAAAACAACAACAACTACATACATTATTACTTTGTTGTGTATTAGAAATAGCTTTAATATAGTAAATGGATTTTCTGTAGTTATTTTATTTTAAATATGTACTTTTTTCATTTTCACAACAACAGCAAAAAAATACAAATTTTAAACGCAAACTATACAAAATGAGGATGTTGTGTTTGAATGTTGAAATTTCTTTTTAAATTGTGGCAAGGTTTTTTGTTGTAGTTGTTGTATTTCTTTTATATTGTTTTTCAAATTTAATTGCTAAACATTTCCATTACGTACAATTGCATAAAGTTAAATGGATTGTAAAATATTTATAATATTTAAAAAATTCCCTTTCTTTATTAAAGAAATCTTGGCTTTTAACGCCTTTTAATTAGTTACGACTTTTAATATTTATAAGATAATATAAAAAAGCTGGCAACTTCGCTTAGGCAATGTCAGGTTACTACTAGGTTATCATTCTGGGTGAATGATCATTTCAAAAAATGGCAAATTTATTGCAAAAAATTTCATTAAATTCGAAAATTTATCAAAAATTTTAAATTATTACATAAATTTATCCAAAGTGGTCAATTTACCCCTGACTCCTATTATAATTGTTTACTTTATATTATTGTTAAGAAAATTGCAAAAGCTGACATATGTATTTGTTTTTTGCATTAAAACTTACCACTGGCCCCAACAACTTTCCTAGGAAAGAAAAACCTTGTGTCGTTTTTAAATTTGACCTAAATTTGATTAAAAAACATTGTACAAGTAACAAAAACCCAAATTATGTTAATGTACAATAAATTTAATACTGTTAATGATTTAACAAAGAATAAAACCAAACTAGATAAAAAAACAACGTTGGTTAATTGTGGTTATTTAACCGGGAATGGTTTTGAAACATAAAAATATACATACATATCTACATTTTGGTTTTCAGTTTTGCTTTAGCGTTTCGGGGTCAAAAGTGTCTGTTAAAGCACTTGTTTTTAAATTTAGGTTTATAATGTTAAGGAAAAACAAGTGCAAATTAATAACAAGTTGAAAACGAAATAGAAAAATAAAGCAGAAGGTGAGAAAGTAATTAAGAAACATAAAATGTGTCGTCACATAATAACCGTTTTAAAATGATAAGAATTAGTTTGTAAAATGAATGGGAGGTTTAAATAAAATGGGCTTAAAGTTCTAGGGCAGTTTGAATCAGTGGAAGGTCATTTATCTATCTATCTATCTATCTATCTATCTATCTATCTATCTATCTATCTATCTATCTATCTATCTATCTATCTATCTATCTATCTATCTATCTATCTATCTATCTATCTATCTATCTATCTATCTATCTATCTATCTATCTATCTATCTATCTATCTATTCTATCTATCTATCTATCTACCTATCTATCTATCTATCTATCTATCTATCTATCTATCTATCTATCTATCTATCTATCTATCTATCTATCTATCTATCTTTCTATCTTTCTATCTATCTATCTATCTATCTATCTATCTATCTATCTATCTATCTATCTATCTATCTATCTATCTATCTATCTATCTATCTATCTATCTATCTATCTATCTATCTATCTATCTATCTATCTATCTATCTATCTATCTATCTATCTATCTATCTATCTATCTATCTATCTATCTATCTATCTATCTATCTATCTTTCTATCTATCTATCTATCTATCTATCTATCTATCTATCTATCTATCTATCTATATACCTATCTAGTTCTATTTTGAATCAGTTCTAGTTCGATTCTGAATCAGTTTAGATCAGTTAGACTTTAGTTTTTTATTAAATTTTTGATCAGTTTTGAATCAACTCAAGTTCAATTCAGGAACAGTTCTATTTCACGTCTGTATCGAACATTTCCCGAAAATTTTTTAAACCAACCTCGTATAACATCAACAAAAAAAAAACACAGTTAAGCAACTAAAACCCTTAGCCAAAAAAGGGCAACACCAAAAAGCAGACACTCTTTTAACAAGCGCCAGTTAATAACCAACAATATTTGAAAGAAATAATAACAACAAATTTAAAAAAAAATAAGGTTTCTAAACCACTGACACTCTAACAGCACAGAAAATGCTAATGAAACCTGTAAAAAAGTAAATAATTTCAATTTACAATCAGTTTTTTTTTATTAGAAACAATGTCAGTGTCGTTTTGTTGCTTTTTTTAAGCAAACCAAAAAAGCCCTAAATAAAGTCTTGTCAGTTCTTTGTTCCCTAACTACGGTTTACAATTTTAAATTAAAAGTAAAATTATTCATAATAAAAAGAAATCATAAACCGGAAGTATTTTTTATACATTTATTTTTATTGAAACTAATGGTTAAACAATGAAAGCACTCGAAAAAGAGAGCCAAACAGTAAACAACAAAAACAATCAATAACTGATATTAACAACAACAACTACTTCTAAATACTTGTTTATTCATATAACTGCAGGCAAAAACACACTCATCTATACACATATACAAGTTAATAGGATAAAAATAATAAAAACATTAAATGTCAGATTTGAGACACACACATGTACTTATGCACTTAAAGAAAATTCTACTGTTTTAAAATGTCAAAAGGAATGTGAGAGGAAGAATAAGAATTCTTTTTATTGACATTGTGTTAACTTTGAAGGTTGCCAGAAGAATTTGCTATTTTTAAGTGTATTTTTAGAGTTTTTAAAATTTCAACTAATTGAAAGAGATTTTTTAAAACGTGAATAGATAATAATTAATAATTATAAAATTTTTATAATTTCACTTTAAAATTATTCGAAAAATTCATAATTTAAAATGTTTCTTTCAGTGCAGCCCAACCTAAACTATTCAACAAAGAAAGACTTTAAAAATTGTTATAAAAAAAGAAAAAAAAAAACTATAATGAAAGGGGAAGTAAATCGTCTATAATAAACGAAAATAAAAATCTTATAACAAGATCTTTTATATAAAACAATTTCAAAAATTCTTAATTCTTAACACGTACTTTAAAGCGTGAATATGTTTGCTAAAGTGGAAGTAAAAGAAACAACCGTACATGACACGACAAAAAAGAACAAAAAAGACCAAAAACAAAAAACTGAAAAAAGAACGTCTGCGATATTAAAACAAATTGTTGCTATTTCCTAAATTCGAATAGAAACTAAAAAACTATAACTAAAAAAAACTGCACAATATTGAAATGAAAGAATTATTAAAAATTTCTATAAGTAAAAAAAACTATAAGAAAATCTGTCACTAACATTTAAATGAACAAAAGAAAAGAATAACACAGGAGGGTAGATAGAGTATTGTAAGAAAACTAACAATAATAATGTATAAAAAAACATGCCAATGCATGCATACATAATGAAAAAAAAAAAAAAAATACAACAAATCCATACGTTTAAGTTAAATACACCAACAACACCAACAAATACAATCAACTCACAGCAGAGAGAATAAAAATAAAAGGATATCTGGTGTATGTGTTTTTGAGTTTAAACAACTGCAAACTATTCATTCAACATTAATATTTTTGCGCAGATCCTTAAATTAATTAAATCATACAGTTTTAGTTCAGTTCTAGTTCAGTGCTAGTTCAGTTCTAGTTCAGTTCTAGTTCAGTTCTAGTTCAGTTCTAGTTCAGTTCTAGTTCAGTTCTAGTTCAGTTCTAGTTCAGTTCTAGTTCAGTTCTAGTTCAGTTCTAGTTCAGTGCTAGTTCAGTTCTAGTTCAGTTCTAGTTCAATTCTACTTCATATCTAGTTCAGTTCTAATTTAGCTCTAGTTCAGCTCTAGTTCAGCTCTAGTTCAGTTCTAGTTCAGCTCTAGTTCAGCTCTAGTTCAGCTCTTGTTCAATTCTTGTTCACTTATTGACCAATTCTTGTTTGTTTCTAAATCAATTTTGGATTAGTTCTGAATCAGTTTTGGATAAATTTTTAAACTTGTCTATTTTGAAAAATATGGTTTTCATTTACTTATAATACCTTTAAAATGTCTGAAGTTTTTTTCCTCTCAATTTTAGTTTATAATGGGGACATGCTGCATATAATGAAATAAACTAAAAGGACTTCTCTTTGTCTATCTCTCTCTTTTCCATGCCTTGTGTATGTCTGCATACATACAGTGTCTCTCATAAGTATTCGAATTTAGGTAAACTATGAAAAGAAACCAAATTTAATAATATATTTTGTGTGGAAAATAAATAAATTAATTTGTTATATTGTCTAGATAGTCCTTATGTTTGATATCACGCTTTTTAAAACTTGAAAAATTTGCCTTGACTTAAATTAATTGTGCTTTTTTAAAAAAAGTCCATGAAATTGCCTCACAAAAGTATGCGAATTTTTCCTGTATTTCATATTTGATCATATTATACGATACACAAATTTTAGAATCGCATGGTTTTATGCTTAATATTGTTTTAAGGGGTTACTATCAACCGCATGGATATATTTTTGACCCATTTGGTCCACAATTTTGAGGGATTTGTACCCTCTTTTCATGTAATATCATTAAAATGGCGATTTTTGGCTATATTTGTAATGTTTTCACCCTTTTTCCAGAGATAAAACCAAAATTTAATATTGGAATGTAATAGAACCCATAGGATATCTAAAAATAATATTTTTTGTTAAAGGGTCCATACTTAATCGTTCCAAGATGTATTTTTGGTATCGTTTTTCAGTTTCTAATTGAATTATCTGGATCATAAGTCCCTTTTCGTACCTCAAGGGACCATATTTTCCGACAAAGTTGTCTAGTGTATATTCATGTACATATTGGCACTAATGTATTTTAAATTTTCAATATATTATAGCGGTATACAACCCCAAATCATGCCTTAACAAAACGTCATCCTATATAGTAGATTTCAGTTTTTACTACTCGTAACTTTCACGCTTATGTTGCCCGTTACAATAACACTGTAAGTTCTAAATTTTGGTTTTAATTTGATCATAGTAAATAATATTTAAACACATATCAACATTTTTGATGTGATCATAATGATATCGTGCCATGCAGCATGGAGGCCATTGGTATATAAAAATAATGATTTTACTATTTTGAATGGTGCTTCTTCGAGGCATGTTTTGGAGTTGTACACTTCCACAACACATTGAAAACTTAAAATGTATAAAAGCTGATATCTAAAAGAATATATACCAGAAAACTTTCCCCGAAAATAGTTGATCCTAGTATTATAAAAATGGACTTAAGTTCCAATATATTGAATTAGCGACAGAAGAATGATCCGAATAATTTATCTTGGAACGTTTAAATACAGATTCTTGTAACAAAAATATTATTTTTAGATACCCCAAGGGGTCTTTTAAGTCCCAATATCAAATTTTTGTTTTATCTCTGGAAAAAAGGATACAAATTTACAATTATGGCCAAAAATCGCCATTTTAATGATATTACATGAAAAGAGGATACAAATTCCCCAAAATTGTGGACCAAATGGGCCAAAAATATACCCTTTCCGTGGATAGTAACCCCTTAAAACAATATTACGCATAAAAACCATTCGATTCTAAAATTTGTGTTGCGTTTAATATGATCAAATATGAAATACAGGAAAAATTCGTATACTTTTGTGAGGCAATTTCATGGACTTTTTTTAAAAAAGCACAATTAATTTAAGTCAATGCAAATTTTTCAAGTTTTAAAAAGCGTGATATCGAACATAAGGACTATCTAGACAATATAACAAATTAATTTATTTATTTTGCACACAAAATATATTATTAAATTTGGTTTCTTTTTATAGTTTACCCAAATTCGAATAATTATGAGAGACACTGTATATGGGTGCATTATTATGAAGGACAATAGCAGAGTGGAGAGGATTTGGTTTGTTTTCTTGTATTTTTTCATTCATTTGCTTTATATAAAGTATAAAACAGGAAATTGCATTTTTTTGTTTTAACTTTGTTACTAAAAAGTACAACAATAACAACAACTATGTAGACTTTTTGTCGTTTTATTAACAAACACTATGTAGGAAATGCAAATGAAGGAGTAGAGAAGAGAAAACAGTCCTAGTTAAAGTACACTAATCAAAGAAAAGTTGAGAAAAAAATCACATACATAAAAGGCAAAGGAAAATTATTGAATTTCTATAAAAAATGGTATTAATAAAACTTTGATTTTGCATTTAAAATGTTTAAAACGCAAATGCTTTTTGCTTTCGTTTATACCTTTATTAATATAAAAATAATCTAATGTTAAAAGAGAACATTATCATAGACAAAAATCTTTGCATATTCTGTTTTAAAATCTGCAATGCCTATTTTGCATTGTTGTAGCTCATTTTTCAAAGGATGCACGTCTAACTTAAGTCTTCTCCACTTTGTTGGTGGAAGTAATTTTAAAAAAGTTTTCTTTTTCTTGTTGTTTTACAAGAAGTTATGGAGTTAAGTTTTGTGTTAAATTCAGTGTAATAATTAACCAATTATCCAAGTTTTATTTTACAAAAATACGAAGTAAACTTTGTTTTTTCTTCTTAATGGGGGAAATGCAAGCAATTTTTATATTTTTAAAGAGTGAAAGAGGAAAATTGCCATTATGTATCTAAGTACAGTTCTAGTTCAGCTCTTGTTCAGTTCTAGTTCAGTTCTAGTTCAGTTCTAGTTCAGTTCTAGTTCAGTTCTAGTTCAGTTCTAGTTCAGTTCTAGTTCAGTTCTAGTTCAGTTCTAGTTCTAGTTCAGTTCTAGTTCAGTTCTAGTTCAGTTCTAGTTCAGTTCTAGTTCAGTTCTAGTTCAGTTCTAGTTCAGTTCTAGTTCAGTTCTAGTTCAGTTCTAGTTCAGTTCTAGTTCAGTTCTAGTTCAGTTCTAGTTCAGTTCTAGTTCAGTTTAGTCAGTTCTAGTTCAGTTCTAGTTCAGTTCTAGTTCAGTTCTAGTTCAGTTCTAGTTCAGTTCTAGTTCAGTTCTAGTTCAGTTCTAGTTCAGTTCTAGTTCAGTTCTAGTTCAGTTCTAGTTCAGTTCTAGTCAGTTCTAGTTCAGTTCTAGTTCAGTTCTAGTTCAGTTCTAGTTCAGTTCTAGTTCAGTTCTAGTTCAGTTCTAGTTCAGTTCTAGTTCAGTTCTAGTTCAGTTCTAGTTCAGTTCTAGTTCAGTTCTAGTTCAGTTCTAGTTCAGTTCTAGTTCAGTTCTAGTTCAGTTCTAGTTCAGTTCTAGTTCAGTTCTAGTTCAGTTCTCAGTTTAGTTCAGTTCTAGTTCAGTTCTAGTTCAGTTCTAGTTCAGTTCTAGTTCAGTTCTAGTTCAGTTCTAGTTCAGTTCTAGTTCAGTTCTAGTTCAGTTCTAGTTCAGTTCTAGTTCAGTTCTAGTTCAGTTCTAGTTCAGTTCTAGTTCAGTTCTAGTTCAGTTCTAGTTCAGTTCTAGTTCAGTTCTAGTTCAGTTCTAGTTCAGTTCTAGTTCAGTTCTAGTTCAGTTCTAGTTCAGTTCTAGTTCAGTTCTAGTTCAGTTCTAGTTCAGTTCTAGTTCAGTTCTAGTTCAGTTCTAGTTCAGTTCTAGTTCAGTTCTAGTTCAGTTCTAGTTCAGTTCTAGTTCAGTTCTAGTTCAGTTCTAGTTCAGTTCTAGTTCAGTTCTAGTTCAGTTCTAGTTCAGTTCTAGTTCAGTTCTAGTTCAGTTCTAGTTCAGTTCTAGTTCAGTTCTAGTTCAGTTCTAGTTCAGTTCTAGTTCAGTTCTAGTTCAGTTCTAGTTCAGTTCTAGTTCAGTTCTAGTTCAGTTCTAGTTCAGTTCTAGTTCAGTTCTAGTTCAGTTCTAGTTCAGTTCTAGTTCAGTTCTAGTTCAGTTCTAGTTCAGTTCTAGTTCAGTTCTAGTTCAGTTCTAGTTCAGTTCTAGTTCAGTTCTAGTTCAGTTCTAGTTCAGTTCTAGTTCAGTTCTAGTTCAGTTCTAGTTCAGTTCTAGTTCAGTTCTAGTTCAGTTCTAGTTCAGTTCTAGTCAGTTCTAGTTCAGTTCTAGTTCAGTTCTAGTTCAGTTCTAGTTCAGTTCTAGTTCAGTTCTAGTTTCAGTTTCTAGTTCCAGTTCTAGTTCAGTTCTAGTTCAGTCTAGTTTCAGTTTCTAGTTAGTTCTAGTTCAGTTCTAGTTTCAGTTCTAGTTTCAGTTCTAGTTTCAGTTATAGTTCTAGTTTCAGCTTCAGTTTTAGTTCAGGTTCTAGTTCAGTTCTAGTTCAAGTCTAGTTAATTTAGTTCAGTTCTAGTTCAATTTTAGTTCATTTTAGTTCAGTTCTAGTTTCAGTTCTAGTTCAGGTTCTAGTTCCGTTCCTAGTTCAGTTCTAGTTCCGTTCTAGTTCAGTTCTAGTTCAGTTCTAGTTCAGTTCTAGTTTCAGTTTCTAGTTCATTTCTAGTTAGTTCTAGGTTCTAGTTCAGTTCTAGTTCAGTTCTGTTCAGTTTAGTTTCAGTTCTAGTTCAGTTTCTAGTTCAGTTCTAAGTTCAGTTCTAGTTCCGTTCTAGTTCAGTTCAGTTCAGTTCTAGTTCAGTTCTAGTTTCAGTTCTAGTTCAGTCTAGTTCAGTTTTCTTAGTTCAGTTCTAGTTCAGTTCAGTTATAGTTCAGTTCTAGTTCAGTTCTAGTTCAGTTCTAGTTCAGTTCTAGTTCAGTTCTAGTTCAGTTCTAGTCAGTTCTAGTTCAGTTCTAGTTCAGTTCTAGGTTCAGTTCTAGTTCAGTTCTAGTTTAGTTCTAGTTCAGTTCTAGTTCAGTCTAGTTCAGTTCTAGTTCAGTTCTAGTTCAGTTCTAGTTCAGTTCTAGTTCAGGTCTAGTTCAGTTCTAGTTCAGTTCTAGTTCAGTTCTAGTTCAGTTCTAGTTCTAATTCAGTTCTGAACAAAGTCTATTTCAATTCTGGAATTCTGAGTTCTACATAAATTCAATAACTTACTAGATAATATCAAAACTATTACTACTTAAGTTCTATTTCACTTTTTGTTCAGTTTTTTTTTTCCCTAAATAAAAAAAAACTTTCTGGCTTAATGCCCTCTATTCATAATCTTATTTTTCTTACACCAAAAACTTAAGTAATATTTTGAACAATATTGCACATTAACTTATAATAACATATAATTTATTAATACGCTCCAAAATAAACAAAACAATATACTTAAATAAGATCTCATAATTCATATAAAATATTAAACATTTTAACACTAAAATAGACAAAAAACATAAATTTAACACATTATTACTAAAAAACAAAAAATTAAACAATAAAACCACACTGTGTAGGTGTAAACAAAATATTTATTAGCAGCTTATTAAAATCAATTAACATGTAAATTATTATTAACAACAATATGACAAAAATCGAAAAAAAAAATAAATTATTGCAAAAAAATGAAACCCTAAACAAAAGATACAAGTCAATACAATTGTGATGACAGAAATGATGACAATGATTACAAAACAGTAGCAGTTAATTAATAAACAAAACAATGGAAGAGAGTGACAGAAAAAAAGAAACAAAGTCAAATGTTATTTATTTAGCTGTGGCAGTATTGTAAACTATTTTGTTTATAAAAAAGGATGCCAATGGCAAATTAAATGGGAAAAAAACAGAGGAAAAAAGAGTTGACAATATTTGACATTAGAAAGAATATTTGTCAATAAAATAGTTTGTTCACAAAATAAAGAAGAAGATGGATATACCAAAGAATCCTAACCATTGATGAAAGTATAGACATTTGCAAAAATATGCCAATAAATTATTTAAATAAAAAAGAAAAGTTAGGTCATAATAGTTGGTATATTTGACAAATTGATAGGCAAACAAAAGGAAAGAGAGGCAGTATAACATATAAACGAAATTATAGAATTCTTGAGATTTCTTTATGTTTAAAAAGAGAACATTTTGAATTTAGTAAAGTAAATAAAGTTTCGTTAAGTTTTTTTAACGATTAAAATAAAGAAAATTGTCTGGATTTCAATAGAAAGTTAACTATTTTCAATGCATATGGCAAAAGTTTTGTTAAAATATTATTAGTTTAGAAAATAAAGTTTCGTTAAGTTTTTCAAACAGTTTAATTTAAAAAATGTGTCTAGATTTCAATATAAGTTTAACTATTTACAATAAAAATTACAAAAGTTTTGTTAAAAATATATTAGTTTAGAAAATAAAGTTTCGTTAAGTTTTTTAAATGTCTAGAATTACGAAAATTTTCAGAATTTTAATGAGCTTTCTATATGTTAAACAAATATAGCAATAGTTTTCATAAAATGTTATTAGTTTAGAAAATAAAGTTTCGTTAAGTTTTTTAAATGTCCAAAATTGCGAATTTTTTCTCGATTTGTAAAATACTTTCATTATATAAAATGAATAAAGCAAAAGTTTGGTTTTATTTTCATTAGTTAAAAAAATAAAGTTTCGTTAAGTTTTTAAAATATCCAAAATGTGGAATTTTTTATAAATTTCAATAATACTCTAAGTATTTTTATCAAATATAGCTAAAGTCTCGTTGAATTTTTATTATTTAAGAAAATAAAGTGTCGTTAAGTTTTTGAAATATCCGAAACTACGAAAATTTTCTAGATTTTTAAAGTAATTTCATTATATTCGACGAATACGAAAAAAAAATTCTTTAAATATAATTAGTTTAGAAAATAAAGTTTCGTTAAGTTTTTTAAGTGACCAAAATTACGATTTTTGTTCTCGATTTGTAAAATACTTTCATTAAACGAATACAGCAAAAGTTTTTTAAAATTTTCATTAGTTTAAAAACTTAAGTTTCGTTAAGTTTTTAAAATGTCTAAAATTTTTTTAAAATTTTCTAAAATATTTTTATCAAATATGGCAAAAGTTTGGTTAAATTTTTATTAGCTTCGAAAATAAAGTTTCGTTAAGTTTTTTAATTGTCAATAATTATGAAATTTTCCTAGATTTTAATAGTATTACAATTATTTTTAACGAATTTGAAAATTGATTAAAATAGAAAACAAAGTTCAGTTTATCTTTAATTCTCAAAATAACCCAAAATTTCTTGATTTGAATTGTATTAAAAATCTGTATTTCTATTATTAAGTAGAGTCACAAATTTCAAAAGTAAATAGAAAAAATAAGTAAATAAATAAAAATACAAGATAAAACAGCGAAAACATAAGATGAAAAAAAAAAATAAAAAATAAATAAATTCAATCTATATATAGATAGCACTGAACAGATGTCATTATCATTGGAGTGGAATTGCTCACATTTCACAAGAGTAATAGCAAAAACAACAAAAACTGCTCTTGTAAAATCAAAGAGACACAAACATATTTATTATTTTTAACATTATCATCATTATCATTAACATCATGATCATCATTAACGTCAACCAAGTGCACAACAATGAAAGCAACAACAACAAAAATCGTGCTTTAATAAAATGTGTATTAAATGTTTTGTTTACAACAAAAGAAAAGAAAAATCAAACACAAAGACAATTTCGGTTTGTAAAGAAAAAAGAAAAACTGCATAGAAAAACTGTGAATACTTAAAGCATATTTGCATATGAATGTATGTTTGTATGTTTATGTTTATAAATCTATTTGTAGTCTCTTTTATATGTTCAATTTATTGTTGTTATTGCTTTTTTGTTCTTTTTTTCCTTTTGCTACTACTAAGTACTAGTTAATATCCTTTTAAGTGCTACTTAAATATGCAAGTGTGTGCTGCAGTGTTTTCAATATTTTTTTTTTCAACTTTGATTAACGGTATATTTATTTATGCTCCCTATCTCTTTCTCTGCTCCTAAAACACTCTGTTTATCTAAAAGGGAACAACACAATAAATTAGAACACATTTTTGTTTGTGTTTACATTGGCTGATGGTTTTTGCTTGAAAAAAAAAATTACAAAAAAATAAAACTAACAACAAAACAAACTTATTTTCTAACATTTGAAAAAAAGTGTTGAAATGATGAGTTTTTTTAACAAATTATTTAAAATGTTTGTTTTTTATTTTTATAAAGAATGTAAAAAAAAAGAAACAACAATAACTTACTTCAGGTGGATCCCAAACACATTCGCCTGTGGTTAAATTGGCATACATATGCTCTTTGGTGCGGGGTTCGATAATTTCCACCCATTCTATTCTGTAATGAGAAAAAATACAAACAAATTTAAAAAGAAATTAGAACCCAACAATTTAAATACAATTATATAAAAAATAAAGTTACGTTAAGTTTTTTTATCGCTAAAAGACAAGAAAATTTTCAGGATCCATAAAGTATTTTTAATTGATTTCGAAGAATCAAGCAAAATTTTAATTTAAATTGTTTTATTTAAAAACTAAAGTTTCGTTAAGTTTTTTAAATGAACCAAAGTAAGAAATTTTATTGAATTTAAAAACTGCTTTAATTATTACCAAAGACTCTAGCTAAATTTTCCTTAAATGTTTATCAATTTAGAAAATAAAGTTTCGTTAAGTTTTTTAAATGTCTAAAAGTACAAAATCTCTATGGATTTGTAAAATAATTTCATTATACTAAACGAATACAGCAAAAGTTTACTTGAAATTTTATTAGTTCAGAAAATAATGTTTCGTTAAGTTTTTTAAACGGCTAAAATGAAGAAAATTTTTCTGAATTTCAATAAAAATTTAATTTTTTTAAATAACTACATACAAAATTTTGTTTTAATTTTGTTATTTAAGAAAATAAAGTTTCGTTAAGTTTTTTAATCGCTAAAAACCAAAAAACTTTTCTAGACATGTAAAACAATTTTAATTTTATAAAACGAATATAGCAAAATTTTCGTAAACGTTTTATTAGTTAAGAAAATCAAGTTTCGTTAAGTTTTTTAAATAGCCAAAAACTAGAATTTAAACAGATTTAAATAGTATTTTTATTTTATTTGACAAATAGGTATATCAAAATTTTCCTTAAATTTTTATAAGTTTAGAAAATAAAGTTTCGTTAAGTTTTTTAAATAGGAAAAACAAGGAAATTTTTTTAGATTTGTAAAGTACTTTAATTATATACAACGAATATAGAAAAAGTTTCGTTAATTTTATTTTAGTTTAGAAAATAAAGTTTCGTTAAGTTTTTTTAATGTCCCAAATTACCAATTCTCTTTTAAATAATAAAATGTTATCATTATATTAAACGAATATAGTTACAGTTTTGTTAAAATGTTATTAGTTCTGAAAATAAAGTTTCGTTAAGTTTTTTAAACGGCTAAAATTGAAAATTTTTTCCAGTTTTCTATAGAACTTTAAACTTTTTCAATAAACATGGTAAAAGTTTCTTTTAATATTTTTTAGTGTAGAAAATAAAGTTTCGTTAAGTTCTTAAAATCTTCAAAAACTAAAATGTTTTAAAGAATTAAATAATATTTTAGTTACATTTTAGAAATACAACAAAATTTTCGTTAAATTTTTATTAGTTTAGAAAATAAAGTTTCGTTAAGTTTAAAAAATCGCTAAAACCAAGAAAAATTATTGAATTTCTAAAGTACTTATGTTATTTTTAAAGAATCTACCAATAATTTTATTATAATTTCATTAATGTAATAAATAAAGTTTCGTTAAGTTTCATAAATATTTAAAAACAAAAAATTTTTCTTGATTCGAATAGGATTTTAATTATTATCAGAGTAGAAAATAAAGTTTCGTTAAGTTTAGTTTAAATTTTCTAAACCAATAACCTTTCTCAGATTTAATAAATAATTTCAATATATTTAAAGAATACCCATAGCAAAATTTATGTAAAAAATAATAAATTTTCGAAAAGTTTCATTAAATTTTTTTAATTAGCCACATCAAAAAAATTGCTCATCTAAACAAATAAATTATTAACATTGCTAAAAAAATTCTTATAAACTCAATTAAAATAAAATTAGCTAAATTTAAACGATTCCAATTTGAAAATTTAAAAAAAAATCTTAAACACACACTGTGCAACGCCCTAGTTTTTACTTTATTCCTTTAATTTAAAAACAACAAAAAATATACAATTTACCCAAAGAGAGGGTGAGCAAAGAAGAAGAGCAAATTCCGAAAAAAATACGCAAAAATAGAGTAAAAAAGGTAGAATGAAATGATGACAAGAAATAAAATAAAAAACACACAGAAATAGTTTTCATTCAATATTTCAATTCATTCATTAAATCAAAGAAAGAAACAGAAAACACGCAACAACTGACTTAATAAATCTACAGCGTTTATTTATAGATAAACAAAAACAGTAAATAATTAATGGCAGGAAATTTAATTATGAAATATATTAATTTATATTCAGCAATAACATTTAAAAAAAAACAGCAAAAAAGAGTAAAAATTTCAATTCTAACAATAGTTCCGGCTTTTTGGTATTTTATGGATGACACGTTTTTTTTTCTTTATCACTCAACAAGCACACTATATACATACATATACAAATATTCCTTAAAAGGACATAAACACCACATTCATTTATTTATTTCTTCAAATTAAAAACTCTATCATTCACAATAGTCTTCTTATGCGAGTGTAATGAGATTTTCACACTCTCACTCATTTAATCAAAGAAAAAGTGCGGTGTAGGAGGGAGCGGGAGGGGGGGGCGGAGGGGAAGGAGGCCAAGGAAGCGGGGGGAAGGGAGGGAGGGGGGGAAGGGCAAAGAAGGGAAAGGAAGAAAAGGGAGCGAGCGAGCGAGCGAGCGAGCGAGCGAGCGAGCGAGCGAGCGAGCGAGCGAGCGAGCGAGCGAGCGAGCGAGCCAGCCAGCGAGCGAGCGAGCGAGCGAGCGAGCGAGCGAGCGAGCGAGCGAGCGAGCGAGCGAGCGAGCGAGCGAGAGAGCGAGCGAGGAGCGAGCGAGCGAGCGAGCGAGAGCGAGCGAGCGAGCGAGCGAGCGAGCGAGCGAGCGAGCGGAGCGAGCGAGCGAGCGAGCGAGCGAGCGCGAGCGAGCGAGCGAGCGAGCGAGCGAGCGAGCGAGCGAGGAGCGAGCGAGCGAGCGAGCGAGCGAGCGAGCGAGCGAGCGAGCGAGCGAGCGAGAGAGCGAGCGAGCGAGCGAGCGAGCGAGGAGCGAGCGAGCGAGCGAGCGAGCGAGCGAGCGAGCGAGCGAGCGAGCGAGCGAGCGAGCGAGAGAGCGAGCGAGCGAGCGAGCGAGAGAGCGAGCGAGCGAGCGAGCGAGCGAGCGAGCGAGCGAGCGAGCGAGCGAGCGAGCGAGCGAGCGAGCGAGCGAGCGAGCGAGCGAGCGAGCGAGCGAGCGAGCGAGCGAGCGAGCGAGCGAGCGAGCGAGCGAGCGAGCGAGAGAGCGAGCGAGCGAGCGAGCGAGCGAGCGAGCGAGCGAGCGAGCGAGCGAGCGAGCGAGCGAGCGAGCGAGCGAGCGAGCGAGCGAGCGAGCGAGCGAGCGAGCGAGCGAGCGAGCGAGCGAGCGAGCGAGGAGCGAGCGAGCGAGCGAGCGAGCGAGCGAGCGAGCGAGCGAGCGAGCGAGCGAGCGAGCGAGCGAGCGAGCGAGCGAGCGAGCGAGCGAGCGAGCAGCGAGGAGCGAGCGAGCGAGCGAGCGAGCGAGCGAGCGAGCGAGCGAGAGAGCGAGCGAGCGAGCGAGCGAGGAGCTATCCAATCTATCTATCTATCTATCTATCTATATATCTATCTATCTAGCTATCTGCTATCTATCTATCTATCTATCTATCTATATATCTATCTATCTATCTATCGATCTATCTATCTATCTATCTATCTATTCTATCTATCTATATATCTATCTATCTTCTATCTATCTATCATCTATCTTCTATCTTCTATCTATCTATCTATCTATCTATCTAGCTTCTATCTATCTTCTATCTATCTATCTATCTATCTATCTATCTATCTATCTAATCTATCATCTATCTATCTATCTATCTATCCTATCTATCTTCATCTATCATCTATCTATCTATCTATCTATCTATCTATCTATCTATCTATCGATATATCTATCTATCTATCGATCTATCTATCTATCTATCTATCTATCTATCTCTATCTATCTATCTATACTATCTATCTATCTATCCATCTAATATTATCTAATCTATCTATCTACCATCTTATTATCCATTTCTACCATTTTAATCATGTTTGTAAGCAACCCTCTCTACAATTGACAACACTGTTCATAGGCAAAATAAAAAATCGATTCGATTAGGCCAAAAAACAGAAAATTATTAAATCCCAATAGAGTATTGAATGAAAGAGAGTGAGAGTTTTTCATTTTTTGTTGTAATAAGGAAGTGCGGAATTAAAGGAACACACAAAGATTAATCAAATTTTTGTTTAAAAGAAAAATTGCATTAATGCAGCGAAAAAAAACTTGGCAACAAAATGGGGAAAAAAGGGAGGAGTTGCAAATGCTAATTTAAGTCAAGGAAAATTTACACAAACAAATAATATGTTTATACTATTTAAATATGATTTTTAAGTTTAAGCAGACACAACGAACGACCTCATTTCTTAAAAATTTAAGTTTTAAAATATAGTAATTAGTTAATTATTGTTTAGATTGGAATTGTTAAGTGGTATGAAAAATGTTTATGTTACAACGCCAGTGGTTGTTTATGATGGTGTTGTTGTTGTTTTTAAATTTGTTTATTCATAAATTTTAAAGTATTTTTTCAAACAGGGCCCCTGAAAAAGCAAAAACAACTTTAAAACTTATTAATAAGAGGAGAAGAAAAAGAAACACTTTAACTTTAAATTTACAACAACAAAAACTCTTATTAGTTTAACATTTAAGAAAAAAGTATAAAAGAAAAAACACACCTTTCGCAACTCGAACTCATTTTAATTTTTCCATAAACTTCTTTTGTAGTTGCTTTGTTGTTGGTTTATAAGATCGATAATAAAATTTAATTGATAAACAAATAATTGCCACTTTAAAAATAGAATGACTTGATTTAAAACAAATTGAACTTTTATCCTTTTTATTAAAACTTTTTTCTTATTGTTGTTGTTATTTTGCTTTTGCTCCTGTTTTTCCGTTTGATTTTAGGCCTTTTTTTCCTCTCTGGCCTTTTAGCGGCTGCTTAAGCACCCCACACACTTTTAGTTATTGTTGTTGCTGTTTTTAAGCTTAATTTTATTTTCCACCTTTTTTTCATTTGTTGTATTTCTTCTTTTTCTAACTTCACTTACACACACACTCGCACTCACATATACACACCACTATATACTACCACGGATTTTTCTTTCACTTTTCATATAAGCAAAATGCAATTTTTTCTTCTTTTCTTTTGCTACTTAAATAAAATTTTCTTATTTTCCTTTTTTCCCGACTGCCCACTCTATTTTCGACTTGAAACTTTTTTGTTTCAATTAAAAAAGGCCTTCATTTTGCTTATTTTCATTTAATATTTATTAATTTATCTTCTTTATTTTTTATACATTTTATAGAAAAAAATTTGCACTACTTCATTTTTCTTTTTAGAAAAAAAATCAAATAAAGAAATTCACTAACCCGACTGGCCGTCAAACCGTATGTTTAATACTCACTACTAACGTAAAACTAAAAAATTTGACTGACGCCCGTCTAAAATAAATGTGCATTGAGTGAGAATGAGTGTAAAATTTAATATATGTATGTTGTTTTTGCTTTTGTTGTTGTTTATTTACCCCACTATTGTGAATTGTGACGGTGGGTCCCTCACAGAAGTGCTGCCAACATATGTCGTTTTCGTAAAATTTATTACGTATGGCAATATTTGTTTTTCTGTTATATCGTTTTCTTATTGTAAATGTTGGCAAAATGGCGTTTTTTCGTTGGAATTGTATATATTTTATTGATGATAACGGGTATTTTTATGGAAAAATATGTTGGCTTTTAAAACGAGCTGTTGTTTAAAGATTTTGAGAACACTTTTTGACTATTTTTTTCACGACTTCAAATATATTCATTAATATATTTACAAAACATCATTTATTGTATGAAATAAATTTTACCATAATAATCCAAGTAAAAATTAAACGTTAAACAAAATAACTTAAATATTTTACTTGTAACAATAAATTTTTAAGGTGAAAGCTTTGGCAACACTTAACATGTGGCATCGCTGTATTTCGAAAGGTATGTTCAGTCTAAAAAGACTGCGAACACATTTACTGTTATTTATTTTAGTGACAACAAATTCATAACAATCCTCAGAAGTAAATTTAAATAAAAAGAAAAATGTGCTAATCTGAAATTTTTTTGTTGATATGTGGTAATGTGAGATAGTGATTGATCTATTTATATCATAAGTCTATTGGATGCAATTATTACTGGGACAATTAATTAGATGTCCAGTTGTAAGGACTTTGAAGTCAGGAAGACCAACGTTATAAGTGGCAATTGGGAAAACTCCAATCACTATACAGAATGTAAGGGAATTCTTTCTGACATCATGCTGGTATTTCTATTTTTCTATTTTTGATTCGTCGGTATGATACTAATAAAATAGCAGACTTATAGAACGGGATTAGAATTACCAATTGGAGAATTTATTATACCGATGCGAAACCAAGTTTTGATTTACGGATAATCTTCCCATAGGAAGTGAAAGCGTAGAGCTGAAAATCACTTCTAAGATATTTGGATGATAAAATAGAAGTTTTAATTTTAAATAATGAATTCACAAATATTTTTCATTTTTATTTATACTTATATAAATTATATTACAATATTAGAAAACAAAACTTGTATTTAAAAAAATAAGAAACAAAAACAAATTATAAGTGTGTAAGGTGTATAAATATTTTGTATTCCTAATAACAATCAGCAAACAAAGATTCATCTTCTTGTTTCATCGCAAAGATAATGTCATCCAAAAGCGAGATAAAACTTTCCGAACCTAAAAACCAATCATTGTGATTTTTCAGCAACTGTTCCAAATCTAAACTTTTAATTGTCTGCATAAATTCTTTAACGCCTACTGCAGTATAGGCTTTATATAGTTCTGGATCAATATTAGGATTTAGTTGTTCACTAGGTGTTAGGCTATTGTTGGAGGGTATGGTGGTGGTGGATGGTGTGGGGGAATTGCCATTATTTAATTGCATTTGTGATTCGTATGAAGCCACCAATAAATTAATATCTTGAGAAGATAATATAGATTCGATAACTTCATCGGATTGAGCATGTTGTGCTAAGGTTAGAGGTGCTGGGGCAGGATTAGCAACGTTAGCATTGATAGAATCCATAGGTTTTTCATTTAAAATATCTTTCAAGTCCAAACTTTGATCGAATAAAGGAGAATTGGGTGTAGTTAGAGGTGTGGTGGGAGCACTATGGCTATTACTACTATTACTAGGTGAAGAATTCTTATCTATACTCTCTACTAAAGATTCAAAATTATATTTTTTCAACTTTTCCAACAAACAATGAACCATACAAACAGCCGTCTTTATCACCTCTAAATCACATTCCTCCTGCAAACATTTTAGTATAACACCCAAACAGCCACGTAATGATAATTCTTTAAAAACTTTTAAAATTCTTAAATTGATTTCTTTTTCCGTGAGTGTTACGATTTTTTTATATTCTTTGGAAAAAGTTACGGTGGGAAAGGTGCCGTCAATCATGCCTTGATTGGTAAATTGTTTTTTAAATTCCAATTCCCAAAAATGCAAAGCTTCCAATTTAACCTCCCAATGTAAATCGGATACCACACAATGGGCCAAGGTGGAGTATAATGTGTCCATATAGCTTGGGGGGATTCTGCGATGTTCATAAATGGTGGCCAACGTCTTCATGGCCTCCTTGCGCACTATGCCCTCACTCTCATTGAAAAGGACAAAGAATAAATGATCCTGTAAAGGAAATTAAATTAATTGTTATGTTTTTACGATATTTAGCAAAAAACTTACGATTAAATCTTGATTATTTAAATCATTGTCCCATATAATATTAATTAAAACCATTTTGGATAGACACTTTAGGGCGGAGGCTCTTACGTAAGGTTCTTGATCATTTTTGGCCATTTGCAAGACAATAGGACACATTTTATAATCATGTAGAAATTGTTGAAAAGCGGGGAATTCTTCGAAAGAGAAAGAAATTAATTATGAATCCAAATATGTGTATAACTACAAATTACTTACTAACTCTAGAAATATTTGCTATGGAAGTGGTCAATTCCAAAGTACTGTCTCTTACTTCCCAGGCAATGTCATGAAAACGTTTTACTATAATGGGACCCAAACAAACCAAACCCGAACCTTGTAAATTATCCACCAATAAAGCCATATTAGGGGAAAGAAAATGTTCTATGGACAATTGCACCAATTTTAAAGCTTGTACCGCCAACTAATAACAAAGGGATGAAAATAGGAATTAAGGAAGTAATTTTAATATTTTCTTTTCTTGGTTTTTTTTTTTTAAATTGTGTATGATGATCATGATGGAAAAAAATTTTATCGGAAATACTTACTCCTTCTGTTAAATTGGGATTCTCTAAAATAACTGCTACTGTATTCACTACACAGGTGGATTCTATACTTTCTTTCCATGAAATACGATAACGTTTGATGAGACTTTGTAGACCTATTAGGCAAGCATATAAAACATTCGGTATGACCACTATAAATTCAGCACCCATCCAAATTTTACACCAACTAGGCACTACCCTGCCCTCCATGGGGCAATTGTTCTTCTCATAGGTATTGGTATTGGCAATAAACTCTTTCAAAGCATAAATAATAGCCTGAAAAACCATTACAGCCGGTTCACGTTCCAAAATATTCTGCATAGACAAAATACCGTGTATAGACTTATATGCTAAATCGGCTATGGCCGCCAGGGAAGTACCCTCGGAGGGTAAAATAATATCACGAAATGAATAACAAATACGTAAAGTGTGTTCACAAGAGACTTCGAAAATTTTCATTAAATAATTATCAAATAGTTCTTCCTCTCGCTCACGACTGCGTAATATGACCAAAACGGGCAATAAATGAAAAGTAATCAATTGATTTTCAAATTTAACCAATTCCGTTTCAATCCATATCTCGGGAGGTGCCCTTTTGCCCAATTTCTTCCATAGCATATGATTCAATTCAGCCAATTTGATAAGATTTAAAATTTCCGAACGTTGTACACAAAATTTCATGCTATTAAAGAAATTCAAACCAAAACGGGTAAATTTTTCAGGAGCTATTTGGCCCTTATCCCATTGGTCCTGCACTAAAACAGCATAGTTAAAACTGGCCAAAGTGTGTAAGATTTTATACAAAAAGAAACGATTCTGAGTCATTTCTATCAGTTTCCATATGGTTAATTCCAAATTGTGATAATTTCTACACAAATGGGTTATATTTGTTTTCTCCTCCGATTCCAAGGTTTGTTCGAATATATAGGATAATAAGTCCAAACTGGAGGATAATCTGTGCTGCAATTCTGTGTCATCAACATTTATCATTATCTTATCACTGCCTTCTTTATAGACATTTTCCTTAATGGGTTCTATAATTTCACTCAACATTTCCAAAACGACTTTTTCATCCTTAGCTTTGACGGAAAATTTATATAAGAGCTCGTAGAGTAGCTGACGTGCCTCTCTTACCACATACATAGTGTGATCGCGATTGCATAGCTCGATAAGGAAATGCCAGCATTGTTTAAGGCGTATATAGGCTAGACCCAAACTGTAGCGTGAAACGGCGGCTAAAAGACGAATAAAGCCGAGTTTTATGGAGGGACTGAAACGATGCCGATTGCCTTCGATAATGACAAGTGCGCTGGAATGAGTTTTAATGTAAAATAGAAAATTAGAGTTTATTGAAAAAATTGTAAATATTTAAAAATTTTCAACATTATAAAATAAAATATTTAAAAAAATTACAAAAAATCAAAATTTTTTGAAAAATACACAAAAATTTTGAAGTAAATTTAAATTTGCGAAAAAATCAAATTTTTTTATTTAATTTAAAATTTTTGAAAAGTACAGAAGTCGTACTGTAGGATAATTATGTGATTGACTTACACTTAGCGTTTGTTTCCAAAAAATAATTTACACATAATACGCAAAGATTTGACATAAAACTAAACTAAATTTTATTATAATCCCTTTACACGGAAAAGAACATTAAAATATATTCAAAATACTTGAAATTATGATAAAATTCCTATAAACTACTAACTACAGACATCTCTATAAAATACACATTAAAATACCCATTTGGAAACCTAAACAAAAACACTATCTCTGCTCTACAGATAGATGACAAAAAATTTATTAAATAATTTACTACAAATTGAAAAAACAACAAACACACTCATAAACGATGATCGCACACGCAGGCAAACTTTGAACAGAATTATTATTCTTTCACTAGTGTTCTTTGATTTTAAATAATCTCAATAGAATCTCATCTATCAGCAGGTAATAACCCCTCTACTCCCTTCCTACCACCTATCGTCTCCCCTTCCCCCATAAACCTACCTACTCCATACTACTTACCGATCCATAATATTCCTTTCTTTCAATGTTATCAAAATCCATTCGTTTTGCATTAAAAGACTACAAAAATTCAACATAAATGATGTGACTTTTGGATTCACCTTGGAAAAATCCTCATTCAATAGCGTGATACACTTGTCCACCCAATCCATGGCAAAGGGGGCTTGTAAAACATAAAGATTTTCTACACAAAAGAAAAGGTATGCGGGGTGGTAGGGTTAAAGAAAAAGTTTTATTAGTCTCCTTTCCTCTAGGAAAACAAATAGTATCATTTACCTTTATCCGATAAATGTGTTATAAGCTTTTCAAAGTAAACATTGCTGGTGGTGGCGAAATCTTTCTGGAGAAAAGTTTCAAATATGCGTTGTAAACGTTCGATTATTTGTTGTTGTTGTTCCATTTTTTAACAATTTTCGTGGAATATCAAACTTTAGACGAATATTTAACATGAATTTTTTGTATTTTTTCCAAGTTCAGTGTAGAAATGATGAAATAATTTAAAAAAAATTACAGATTTTCTTCTTTTGATCTTACAAAATATGACCGCTTGTGAAAACAACAAATAAAATTGAAAAATCTTAAGAACCTCTAACCAGAGCCCTGCGCCGACAAATATTAACGGCGGCGACGACTGACACTAAATATGTCGGCGGCGGCTTAAAATCGACTGTAAGCCGGCTAAGTTTTCAACTACGTTTACGGAATCCGAGAGATCAGAAAGTGGGATTTTGGAAGCAAATATATTATTTATAACAACAAAACAGAGCAAGCTCAAAAGCTGTGTGAGAAATTATGCAGGGATGAATAAAAAATTCTTAAAAATTAAAAACAAATCCTTTCTCCAAGTTTTACGAGGATGTTTCTAGGTTCAATATTATAAAAAATTCAAAAAGTACCAGTCAAAGAACGAAAAAGTACTAAAAAGTCCTTTTTTATAGATTATAATTTACTCCGGGCTCTACATATTTATTTTTTTGTTTCTAGGTTTAATTTTATGGAAAACTCAAAAAGTACCAGTCGAAGTACGATAAAGTTCCCCTTTTATAGATTCTCATTTACTCCAAGCTCTAAGTGCTTAATTTCATGTTTCGAGGTTCAAATTTTGTAGCAAGCTCAAAAAGTACCAGTCAAAGAACGAAGAAGTACCAAAAACTGCAATTTTATAGATTCTCATTTACTCCGGGCTCTACGTGCATAATTTCATGTTTCTATGTTCAATTTAATAGAAAACTCAAAAAGTACCTTTCGAAGAACGAAAAAGTACCAAAAAGTCCTCTTTTATAGGACCTCACTTAATCCGGGCTCTACATGCTTAATTTCACGTTTCTAGGTTCATTATTATACAAAAACTTAAAATGTACCTTTTGAAGAACCAAAAAGTCCCCTTTTACAGGTTCTCACTTAATCGGGGCTCTACACGCTTTCATGTTTCTAGGTTTAATATGATAGAAAATTCAAAAAGTTCCTTTTGAAAAACGAAAAAGTACCAAAAAGTCCACTTTTATAGATCCTCAAGTGCTTAATTACATGTTTCTAAGTTCTAAGTCAAAAAGGTACAAGTCGAAGTACGGTAAAGTACCAATAAGTCACATTTTAAAAATCGAAACTAAATTAATATAAATACAAGCAGTGCTGTGTCATCTTACTTACTTACTTACTTACTTACTTACTTACTTACTTACTTACTTACTTACTTACTTACTTACTTACTTACTTACTTACTTACTTACTTACTTACTTACTTACTTACTTACTTACTTACTTACTTACTTACTACTCTTACTTACTTTACTTACTTACTTACACTTACTTACTTACGTACTTACTTACTTACTTACTTACTTACGTACTTACTTACTTACTTACGTACTTACTTACTTCTATACTTACTTACGTACTTACTTACTGACTTACGTACTTACTTACTTACTTACTTACCTTACTTACTTACTTACTTACTTACGTACTTACTTACTTACTTACTTACTTACTTACTTACTTACTTACTTACTTACTTACTTACTTACTTACTTACTTACTTACGTACTTACTTACTTACTTACTTACTTACTTACTTACTTACTTACTTACTTACTTACTTACTTACTTACTAACTTACTTACTTACTTACTTACTTACTTACTTACTTACTTACTTACTTACTTACTTACTTACTTACTTACTACTTACTTACTTACTTACTTACTTACTTACTTACTTACTTACTACTTACTTACTTACTTACTTACTTACTTACTTACTTACTTACTTACTTACTTACTTACTTACTTACTTACTTACTTACTTACTTACTTACTTACTTACTTACTTACTTACTTACTTACTTACTTACTTACTTACTTACTTACTTACTTACTTACTTACTTACTTACTTACTTACTTACTTACTTACTTACTCTTACTTACTTACTTACTTACTTACTTACTTACTTACTTACTTACTTACTTACTTACTTACTTACTTACTTACTTACTTACTTACTTACTTACTTACTTACTTACTTACTTACTTACTTACTTACTTACTTACTTACTTACTTAGTTACTTACTTAGCCCCACAAAAAATTGCCACTTTTATTTCTATTTGACTACTTTCTCTGCTCCGATGCAAACCGTCAACGCAAACAAAACATTTTCAAAAATATTTCGGCAACTCTGTAAAATGTCATTATCATGCACAATTCACAGTAGTGATTTATTGCTGTGTTTTGCTGTTGCTATTTTCCTAAAAAAATTGGAAAAAAAACTTTTTTAATTTCTTTTTATAATCAGAAAAAAGCTACGAATTTTACAACATTAATTAATAAAACATATACTAAACTAAAACTTAAAGACTCGAAATTCTTAAAGATACAACAACAAACCATAGCATAGAAGTGTTTAAAAAATAATTTGAATAAGAAAATAAAGAAATTGCATTTTTTTCCTTGGGAAAGGTGGAAGCAGACTATTATGGACAATAATGTAGACAGGGTTAACAACACATCAACAAAAGCAGCAGCAAATAACCTAACAACTACAACATTATTATCATCGTCATCCTCATCAGCAACAACAGCAGCGGCGGCCAGCGCAGCACAAAGCCAATTGCCATCTAACCAACCCATATTATTAGTACCGACAACAACAACAGCAGCCGCAACAAATTCATTTTGGAAAAATAGTAATCGTATAGTACCAGGCAGACCTAGTCCCAAAAAAGTCAATCCTGTAAGTGCCACAGAAACCGGCAGTGGTGGAGGCGGTATGATGGCTACTTTTCGTGATTATCAAAATTCGGTTAGTGATGCTTGGGATACGGGAGATGATGAATTTTGCATAATATCAAGTGCGGCTATGCAACAACAGCAGCAGCAGCATCAGCAAACTTTGCATAGGAGTCTTGATGGTACTATAAATAAAAATGGTAATGAAGTTTTTTTTTGTAGGATTTTATAGTTTTTTTGTCAAGTTTTTGTTTATTTTTTTTGTTAAGATCCTAGAATTTCCCGTCAAGTCTCACAAACTTTGGCTCAAAATGTTATAGAAATACATAAAACTTCTACAGCCTCGAACGCAGGAGCTGTGGGTCATAATGCTGGCCATATTATGAGCAATAACAACCCAATGCCACTTAATCAACAACAACTACAGCAACAATCTTATGATGGCAAATGTGCAGCTACTAAACAACAACAACTACAACAGCAACAACATAATGAAAATCCTAATAAAAAGGATTGTAAAGTGGAAACACAGGAACAGAGGTAAGCTTTTATTAGACCACAATAATTTGTTATTGTTTTACGCGGAAATTCTCGCATGTGGGGTTGCTTATCCAATTGTTTTTATGATGTAAAAGTTTTTCTTAACATTACCTTAATAGATTACATAAATTTTACAATTTCCATGATATAACTTGTTTCCGCTAAAAAAGTTAAACTAAGTAATAAAGTTTTTATAAAAAAATTTGCATTTTAAATAAAATTTACAAAAAATTTTAAAATTTTATTTTAAAACTGAAAATTTTAAATTTTTATATAAAATTTTAAAAATTTGAATTTTTATAAAACTGTTAAAAATTTGCATAAAATTCACAAAATTTTAACATTTCTATCCGATTTACTCTTATAACTTTTGTTCTTCCAGACCTCGTATACGTCACATTCAAGCGCTACCCGGACGACCCCAACTGCAAAAATTTACCAACACCCAAGATTCCGAATATGAAACTAAAATTGAAAAATTTGAATTACTACTGGATTCTCCGCTATTGGATTTGGTGGCATTGAAAAAACTAAGTTGGTCGGGAATACCCAGAAAGGTTTTCACAATATTGATTAAACAATACATTCACACACAGAATAACATTTTAAATTTCTTCCAAATATCTACTAGATGCGCGGTATAAGTTGGCGTTTGCTATCGAAATATTTACCACCCTCGGGAGAAAGACGCAATGCGGTATTGGAAAGTAAACGTCAAGGTTATCAGGATTTAAGACAAAATTACTTTAAAGTGGATAGTCAAGATGAATCACAACAGGATACCTATAGACAAGTAAGCTCACAATAATTGTATAATTTCTCTTTTATAAATAGTTTATGTCATTTTAGATACATATCGATGTGCCACGTATGAATCCTCAAATATCGCTCTTCCAACAAAAACTTGTTCAGGAAATGTTTGAACGTGTCTTATTCATTTGGTCTATACGTCATCCAGCCTCGGGCTATGTACAAGGCATTAATGATTTAGTAACGCCATTTTTTATTGTATTCTTACAAGAACAATTGCCGCCAGGTAAAGATCAATCTATTATTATGCAAATTGTATTGAATCATATTTTTCAATTATATTTTAGGAACTGATATTGAAAAATTTGATATGAACTCGTTATCGGTTGAAATTCGTGATGCCATTGAAGCTGATTCATTTTGGTGTTTATCAAAATTCTTAGATTGTATACAGGATAATTATATATTTGCTCAACTGGGTATACAGGAGAAGGTCAATCAATTAAAGGATTTAATACAAAGAATAGATGGTAAATACGGTGCTTTTCCGTTAAATTAACAAAATTCGAATTTGGTCTCTTTTATTTTTTTTGTAGGAACATTGCATCGTCATTTACAATCTCATGGTGTTGACTATTTACAATTCTCTTTTCGCTGGATGAATAATTTATTAACTCGTGAATTGCCTCTGCATTGTACCATACGTTTATGGGATACCTATTTAGCTGAATCTGATGGTTTTGCTTTATTTCATTTATATGTTTGTGCTGCATTCCTATTACATTGGAAGGAGGAGTTAATGCAACAAAATGATTTTCAGGTGAGTATATTAATATAAAGCCAGTAGAATGAAATAAAAAGAAAAAAACGTGCATTAGTGCCAAACAACATAATTTGCTGTTATTTTTGTAAATAAATCAGTTTCATTTATTATGTTTTTTTTTTTGTTAAATAACTGTTTTGTTATCAGTAAAACTATATCTTTACTCTTAATTTTTAGGGACTTTTATTATTGCTACAAAATCTGCCTACACACAATTGGTCTGATCGTCAAATAAATGTCTTAGTTGCTGAAGCCTTTCGCCTAAAATTTACGTATGCCGATGCTCCCAAGCATTTAGAGGCAAAAAGTTGACATCGTCATCATTATCTTTATGTGTCTTAGATAAAAATTCCCTTTTTTTAAAACACACACACATCCAAACACAATCCAATATACAAAAAATTTATTTTTTTAAATAATTATTGTTTTTGTTAACATTTTTTCGCGTAAAATACCAAAACCTTTTAGTAAATATTTATATTTTATTATTTTGTTCTTTGGTACATTTCCAATTCATTTCAAATTTGTTCTTCTTTCTTTCTTTCTTATCTTTAGAAAACCTATAACTTTTGCATATTATTACTATTATTAAATAAACAAAAAATAAATTTATAACTAAACAAAACAAATTAATTATATATTTAACAACACAATCCCCCGTTTTTTTATAGTAAGTAAAGCTTAAAGCATTAGATAATATGTATTTGTAGTAGTGTGTCAAAGAAAACTAAAACTTTAAAATAGACAAAAAATGTAACACAAAGTTAAAAACAAATTTTCTCTGTCTTTCGATTGTAGCCATTAACAAGAATTGTAATTTTTATTAAATATTAAATGAAAGAAATCCAAATAGAAAATAAAATATTAAACAAACAGTTAGTAATGGTATATAAAAATTAATTATAAATTAAATAAATATACATACATATAGAGTAAATGTCAAAGGCATACGCAATTATTAAATAGTTTACTGTTTGTAATATTCAATATTTAATAAAATACTACTTTAATTATTAAAAAAAAATACAAAAAATATTTAATAAAACGAAAAAAATCATACACACACACTCACATTAATCTCTTACACTTTGTATATAATCTTTATATTATTAAAAATTATAAATAATAAAAAATATATAAATGATTCTTATTATGAGAAAAGCTTTTCATTTTTTATTTTGAATTTCTAATAAAGTTTTGAATTTCTGGTAAAGTGAAATTTCAAATATTCAGCGATATTTTAAAATTTGAATGTTGAATAAATAACTACGAATTAGTTTGTTTTTTAATTTCCTTTATTTATTCATTCATTCGCATATAAATATAAAGCCAAGTTTATATTCTGCCTTAATCGAACTTAAAATAACAGTAAAAATTAGTGGTAGCACATAATAAATAATAAAATTTTCTTTTAAAAATAAAACAAAAAATAATACCAATTGTTAAAAAAAAAAGTATTTAGAAAAATTTTCATGTTCATAAAAAATCCTTTCAAAGGAATGTTTTTTTCTTTCTTCTAAAATTTAAAGTTAATTTTGTCTTTCGGCTAAATGTTTCAATTGTTTTAAAACCGTTTCCAATAATTTCTTTTTGTCATTTTTGCGCAAACCCGAAAACATGGTTTTCTTATCGGCTTCTCTAATCTTTTCCAAAATAATAATGATATATTGAGGATGTACCAAATGATAACGATCTTCCTTGGTGCCATAGTCATGCAAATAGGTGGCCCATTCTTCCATGGTAAGCAAATCCAACAGCTGGCGACATTTTAAATAGTATTTAGAAAGATCTCCTTCCTTTAAGCCGGGAACTGGATCTTTGGCGGCAAAGAATTCACATTGCAGCAGATCCAAATTGATTTGTTGTAAAGCACCCGTGGAGATTTGTTTCACCTCATCGTCGAATAATAAAGACCAGATTCTCTCCGCCATATGTTCACAAGTTCGGTGACAGGCTGTCTGAGCTATAGAGGGCAATTTGGTGGAGAAACTTTCAAATGTACTGGATAAATAGGAAATCATATCGGTGATATAGGCAGAGGCTTTGCCGGGTGGTTCCACCAGTAACCATTCGTATTCGGAGAGTTCAAAGAATTCATCAATTTTCGAGCAAATACGTATGCCCACTTGTCTTTCTGCATCCTGACGGGCCACATGAAACATGGCCGAAGGAGTTTGGGCTACACTGCTCACAGTATTAGTCATATGACAGACAAATTCATCTAAAAATGGACTGGCTTTTTCCAGATATTGTGTGTCTATAATAATTTGTATTAATTGCGGCAGAGCTACACTAGGATTACGAAAGACCACCGAAAGACAGCCACTAAAACTTCTAGTTAGCAAAAGATTGGCAGCCTTGCGTACCATGGCAGCCACTTCATTGGGTGAGAGGGTTAAATCTTCGGCAAATTTCATGCAGGCATACATAAACTCCTTGGCCTGATGATAAACTTCGGGTACCATGCGTGAGAAGGGAAATTTCTTGGGAAATGGGGCGTTTTCCAATTGTTCCGAGTGAAAGGGAAAACGTTCGATTATGGATTCGTATTCTTCTTGATTTTCCACAATCATGGGTAGAAATTGTTCCTTGTCGAGTATATCCCGAAAGACGTGAACCCAGCGTTGAAGTAAAACCTAGATAATTGTTTTATTTTTAAATAATGAAATTTTTAATTTCTAAAAAAATTAAATTTTTTGGTGAAATTTAAAATGTTTAGTGAAATTTCATAATTCG
Source organism: Lucilia sericata (assembly GCF_015586225.1). Taxonomy (NCBI): domain Eukaryota; kingdom Metazoa; phylum Arthropoda; class Insecta; order Diptera; family Calliphoridae; genus Lucilia; species Lucilia sericata. The sequence continues at coordinate 138,673 of NW_023994842.1, read as the reverse complement.
AATTTCTGGAGAATTGTGGAATTTTTAGCGAAATTTCGATTCATAATTCGAATTTTTGGTGAATTGCGGAATTTTTTGTGAAATATCGATTCATATTTCGAATTTCTGGTGAATTGTCGAATTTTTTGTGAAATTTAGAATTTTTAGTGAAATTTCGAATTTTAAGTGAAATTTTGAATTTCTAGTGAAATTTCGAATTTCTAGTGAAATTTCGATTCGTTAATTTTCGTTAATTTTCGAATATCTGGTGAATTGTCCAATTTTTAGTGAAATTTTGAAATTCTAGTGAAATTTTGAAATTCTAGTAAAATTTCGAATTTCTAGTGAACTTTTAAATTTCTAGTAAAATTTTGAATTTCTAATTTTTTCCAATAAAATTACAAATTAATAGAAAAATGTTGAAATTCTATTGAAAATTTCAAATTTTTAATAAAATTTTGAATTTCTAGTGAAGATTCAAATTTACATTGAACTATTGCATTTTTAGAGAAAAGTCGAATTTCCAACCAAATTTCGAATTTTAAATGAAAATTTCTAGTGAAATTTTAAATGCAACTTTGAATTACTACTGAATTTTCAAATTTCTAGTCAAATTTTGGGTTTCTAATGAATTTCGAATACATATCTAGTGAAATTTCAAAATAACTTACGAATTTCTAGTGAAATTTCAAATTTGATTTTTTAGTGAAATTATAGAATTTCTAATGAAATTTAGGGTTTTTAGTAAAATTTCGTTTTTTAAGTGAATTTCTATTTTTTAAATGTTTAACTCACATAGTTTTCACCTTACCTCATTATAATGATCCCTCATATTATGCAGCAACTCCCACAATATATTCACCGTATAACCATAGCACTTAAAAGTATTAATGGACAACATTATCAAATTCTTAATCCTTAACAATATATTAGGATCCGTGCAGGATGAAGAACTCATGCTAATCTCATTGACGAACTTGGTTAACGAAGAAGACCACAATTCCTCTAAATAGGCGGCAGTGACGACATCACCTGCAGTATTCTTAACATGATCCTCCACCACAAAGAAACCCACAATAGCACAAATATACAACTTATAAGCATCCAAATTATCATGCATACCGGGAGGAGGTTGTAAAACCAATTTCGATTGATCTCTACGCTGTTGGCGATAATCTTTTTCAAAGTACTCCCGTTGACCTAATACCGTATATATGTGTAGACATCGGTAGATGGGAGAAAAATCAATTAAATCTTGAGCCGACAGATTATCTTCATCAATGGCATTTTCTTTATTTTTCAAAGATTTCTTATGATCCTCAATGATGGTGTTAATGTCGCGTTTTTGTAATTTCTTAGTATGTTCTATGGCCTCCTTGCCGATTTTGGGGGAGAATCTTCTTATATTTTCTAAGAATTCACGAAAATCTGCCTCAGCGGAACGTCTTATATTCTCCTTAATCACTGGTATGGCATGACGCATTTGTGTAACAAATTTGTAACTTTGCAACTTAGGCAAGTGCTGTAATTCCAAATTTTCCAAGGTGCGCAAAGATTGATAGTATTGTTTATTGGAAGCCTGTTGGCAGAATTTAATATAACATTCCAGGGCAGGCAAACATTCTTGTAGAGCATCTATAGCCGAGGCTAAATTGGATTCTATTTGTCTGGCTTTTACCAAATCATTACCTTGTTGTATGAGTGAGGCACTTATTTGTTGCAAGGATTTATCTAAACTTTGCACTTCTGTAGCCAACTGATGTGCCTGAGTTCTCACCTGCAAAAGTTCTTGTATGGATTCGATGAAACCCTGATAGGAAAGATTACAAATTCTTTCGATATCTTTATCATGACTGCGTATACGTTGTTCCAATTGTTCAGAAATGGACTCTTTGTTATCACCTTTTTATTAAAAATATTTAAAAATAGTAAACAAATTAAGGGCGTGTTATAAGTTCTTCATAATTTGTAGTTTTCTTTAATATATACCTTCTAAAATTGAACGAAATGTAGGTCCCCAATAATCATCCACTGCTTCTATATCTTGCACAGTAATTTTCGACATTTTTATATTTAGTTTTTTATAAATTTGTAGGAAAAAATCAAAATTTTATCAATTTTCTAGAGGAAAATTGAAATTGTGTTGTTGCAAACAAAAAAATCTGAATGACAGCTGATTAATACAAACAGCTGTATAAAAAACTACCATACTTTACTATACTAAAATTGGCGTTTTATAAAAAATCGTTAGAATCTTTTTTAATTTTAGACAAAAAATGTTAAATAATTTAATTAAGAAACACTTTAGAAATACTTCCACTTTAATTAAATAAATATATTTGTCTAATTAATTGCTTATTTAATTAAAATCGTTTGTTTTCATTTAAAATTTATTACTTTTCTACAACTACCGGCAACCTTCTTGCCACTCACTTGACAGTTCATGTGTGTGTTTGTTTTTGTTTAAAATAAACAAAAACACTAAACCACAAACAAAAGCAAAGGCAAAACAAAATCAAAAACACACACAAACTTTCACTTTGTAAATTGTATTGTTTTTATTTTACTTACTCAAGCTTCAGAGAAGCTCTTAAAGAAATACAATTGATAAAGAAAAATGGTTTAAACAGATTTTAAGCGTTAATTCAATCAAAAGCACGTACCCACGCACGCTAATAAAACAAATTTCATTTAATTAATCAATTACAAATTCCACTAAAACAAAGCGGAAATGTCTTCTTCTTTGACACAGAGAAGACAACAGAATTCATCTGTGGCTGCATCTGCAAATAATAATAATGTTGTAGGAGATGACAAGGGAGCTACTGCTGCTGGGCTTAACCCCACCCATGTGCAAAATAAAACGGAAAAAACAAATCCCATGGTTTTTGTTGTGTTTATATCGTTATTATTTGATTTGTTGGCATTTACCATTATATTGCCTTTATTACCTTCGCTATTGGAATACTTTAAGTCTAATGATAGTTCCGGTTTATATAACATTTTAACGGAACGAATAAGGTGGTTTCAAGAACTGTTAGGAGCACCTGAACGTTATAATTCAGTGTTGTTTGGTGGTTTCTTGGGCTCCATGTTTAGTTTTCTACAGTTCATAGCCAGTCCTGTGGTGGGGGGTTTATCAGATTACTATGGTCGTAAACCGGTTATTGTGGTGTGTGCGGTAAGTTTGTTTTTTTTTCATAAAACTAGATAATTTTTTAAAATTTGTTTTTGTTTGTTTCTTTAATTTTTAGACTGGCATTGCTGGCTCTTATTTGTTGTGGGCCTTTTCTCGTAATTTTGCTGTTTTTGTTTTAGCTCGTTTTGTTGGTGGCCTGAGCAAGGGCAATATTTCCTTGTGCATGTCTATTATAACGGATGTTTCGAGTGAAAAGACTCGCGGCCGCGGCATGGCTTTGGTGGGTGTTGCTTTTTCTTTGGGTTTTATAGTGGGTCCCATGATTGGTGCTTTGTTTGCTATATTTTCGAATAAATCTACCGGTCCTTGGTTTGTTTTGCCTTCATTGCTGGCCTTTGGTTTGGCTGTGGGTGATCTGTTAGTTTTGGTGTTTTGTTTAAAGGAAACTTTGCCAAAGGTATGTGAATGAAAATAGTTTTAAATATTTAAAATATTTTAGTTTTGTAATTAAAGTTTCTAAATTTTTTAAATTCCATAGAAAATTTTTCGAAATTTAGAATTTTTTATTTTTTGAATATCTAAAACTTTTTTTTTAGCAATTTCTTGATAGTTTTTAAATTTAGTAAATTCCTTAAAAAAATCAACATTTAAATAATTTTCTTTTAGGAAAAACGTGTTAAAGAGATCTCTTCTTCCCTCTCCTATGCCTGGCAATTGCTCAATGTTTCCTCCATATTTCGGTAAGTTTCATCTTTGTTATCTTTTACACAACTTTTGTTAAACTTAAAATTCTAATTAATTATCAGTGAATAACGATGAAATTCTTGTGCTAGACTGCACGTTTTTTTAACAAGATTTACATACGCCATAAACAACAAATGATTCAATAACTTGAGTATTTCTTATCTAAAAAGTAAAATTGCTTAAAACAACAGTAAAGTAGAGAAATATTCTGAATTTTGTGGTGGCGACTTGAAATTTAAATTTTGATATTTTATTTAGATAAAAAAACAAAACAAAACAAATATGGGGCTAAAATACCGGTTTCATTAGCGCTACAATTAAATTTTTTGTTAAAAAACCGTCATGCATTAATGATTTTTAACAAGAGTTGTTTATCAATATTGTTTAATTAGTTTGTATTAATATAATGAATGAGTTTTTTAATAATGGAAAATTATTATTAATAAAACATTAATCTGCATTATGAAAATCTATTATTTAATACTCTTTTTTCTTTCAGATTTGCCAGCATTAAAAATGTCTCACAAAAACAAATAAAATCTTTACAAACTATTGGAATGATTTATTTCGTTTATCTCTTTCTGTATTCGGGTTTAGAATTTACCGTAACATTCTTAATGTATCATAAATTTGGCTATAACTCTATGGATCAAGCTAAAATGTTTCTAACTACCGGTAAGTAGCCCCAAAATGTTTCCCTTAACAACAAATTTTCAAAATTTATACTTTTACAGGTATTATCATGACGGTATTACAGGGTTCGGTGGTAAGACGTTTGCCCGAACAAAAAGTTCAAAAATATGCCGTATTTAGTTTGTACCTGTTGGTACCCGCTTTTATATTAGTGGGTTTGGCGCACTCTGCCTTTGTACTTTATATGGGCATGATATTATATGCCATATGTAAGTAAAAACTTAAAAAATATGAGAACTTTCTGAACAAAATTCTGAAATTATCATTCTTTCCATTAGCTACTGCCTTTACAGTCACCTGTTTAACCACTTTGGTCTCAAAATATGGCAATGATGATCAAAAGGGTTCAGTTTTGGGTATCTTCCGTTCATTGGGTGCTTTAGCTCGTGCTATAGGCCCTGTTGTAGGTTGTATAGCCTTTTGGTGTATAGGCTCACAAATGACCTATATTCTGGGAGGCCTTTTATTACTCATACCCTCGTTTGTATTACAAAAAGTAAAATTATAATTTATTTTGTTAAATATTTTTTTAAACTATACTGTATTATATACAACATTAATTAAAAATGTATTAACTAGTACTTAAATGAATTTAAAAAGAAAATATACTCTATGTTTTACATAAAAATACTTTTTATATATATAAAAAAATTTCTATAAAAATAAATTTAATTTATTTAATCCAAAAAAGAGAGATTATTTCAAAAATAAACAAAAATTTATAATTTCCTTAATAATATAACGTTTACTTTTCAAATTACACCGATTTTACAAAACATTAAGCAAACCCCTACATAGTTTACCTTTTTTACTTCAACTCTACACTTGATTATTTTACTTGACACTTCTTATTTAAAACCATATGGCATCTCTTTGAAAACTAAAATGTCAACACATTCCTATACAACTCTGTTATTTTTGTGTTGGGAATAAAAATCTATTGACAGCAGCCAACAACAACAATAAGAAAAAATTTAACGAACGGCCATATTGAACTTGTACAGAAACGAACAAGGAAAAAAAGAGAGATTTTTTCTTGTGTCTACGTTCGTCGCGAAAAGTCGCAAAAAGGTGATTAATTCATATTAAAACGTAGAATAAATTGTAATTTTTTAGTTTGCAAAATCTTTAAACGTACTTCTGTTAATTAATAAAAGAAAAATAAGCATTAAAAATCAAACTAATTAATAACAAGTGTTGAGTAGAAAAAGCAAAAAAAGCTAAGAAACGTAAAACAAATGAAATCTAATTTTTCTTTTCAAAGAAAGTGATTACAAAGAAATAAAAAAAAGTAACCGCCCGTCATTCTGCCCAACATTTTTTTTCTTTCTTTCACAGTGTTTTTGTATTTTTTTTAACAACAAAAAATTTTAACATAGAAAATTTTTTCTCTTCTTTTTTCCATTTTTTTACGGATTTTTTGTTGTTGGTGTTGGTCGTTTAATCATTGACTTCGTCGTTCGTTGCTCATTGTACGGTGTTTTCTTCTTTTCTTTCTTTTTCGCTGCCACTGCTGCTGCTTCTTCTTTTTTGGGGCTGCTGCACTTGTAACTTTTGTACTAAAACAACTACAACACAAATATCAATCTACGTTTCTCTTGTGCTTGTTATTGTTGTTTTGCTTGCTCCCTTTGTGCTGCTGCTGCTGGTGTTGTTGTTGGGTCTTATGCTTTTTTATTTGCTTTGATACTACAACGAAACGGGATGATGATGTTTTTATTGTTGGTGTATGTGTTGTGATATGTTTTTGGGGTCATTTTATTAACAAATGTGTAAAAAATTGCATATACAAAAAAATATATAATTCATTTGAAAGTTAAAAGAATTTAGTTTAAAAAGGAGATAAAGTTATACAGATTTATAACGCATAAGAGGCAAACAAGAAAATTACAAGGATAATATTGAGAAAAAAAGTTGCAAACAAAATAAAAACAATAAAAAACTTATTAAACTACTAGTAACAAAGGAAACACAACAACAACAAAATGGGCACAAGGGAAGATGAATATGATTATTTATTCAAAGGTAATTATTAATTGATATTTATAACTTTTTAAATTGGAGTTTAGTATAATTTTAAGCTATTTATTGTTTATTTTTTATTCTTCTATTTATCATTTAATTACTCATAATTTCCCTTTAGGTTTTTGTATTTGTTCATTGAGTATTAAATGCAAAATCTAACTTCTGCTGTCAGAAATGATATTGACTGATTAGAATAATGTTGCCAGATTTTTTATTACAAGATTGCTTTCCTACGGAAATATTTGAGTAAATTTTGAGTAGGAATTTATTTTATTCTTTAATTGTTGAACTTGTCAATGATAACCCGATTTTCAGAATACTGAGGAATTCCATTGTTAACTTAAAAAATGTTGAAATCTTTCTGTTAAAACTATTTCATTCATAAACTTTTTTGTACATATCTGGGAAACTATTTGGAAACCCAATCTATAATTTATGAGTTAGATATAATTTATGTTCCCGTACTCGTCCGGATTTGAAAGTTTCAATTCAATATATCGACTATATTCAATAGTCTCTATAATAAATAACACAAGTTTTTAGGATTACAAAAAACTGCTTATTTCGCTAGTTCGTGAAGTTTTTTTTACTTTTTTTACAATATATTTCTACGGCTATATCTTATACCATTATAGGTATAAATAATTATAATGAGAATTTGAAATTTTGCATTATTTGCTAAATTGTTTATAAATATATTAAAGAAATAGATCTTTTTCTAGGAAAATGTTTATAAACAAAAAGAGTTTTTCATGAAATTTAAAAATGTTGTTTTAATTAATATAAATATCATATTTTATGAAATTTAATGGTGTAAAATAAACCAAATTGTTGTTTTGGCCCAAGACCAACGTTATTATACTGATACAGAGCGATAACTCGAATTTCGCCTAATTAGTAGAAAAAATATTTTCAACAGCAAATTATCCAAATTAATAGAATTTGAAGGAAAAATATAGATTGATTTGCATTCATAAAATTTTATGTTTAAAGATATAGAAATTAAAAAATATGTACTAGGTATAAAATTATTAAAAAAAATTTGAGCTACGGATGCGAGACTGTTTTCCTCAAAAATTTTGCCATCACAATACTATTTTCATGAAAAAGAGAGATATCGTCTATCGAATACAGTCCCTCAATGTTTTGTTTTTTTCTGATATAATATGAGAAATAATAACATATAATTTATTATAAATCATTTAATTTCGTTTAAAAAAAATTAAACCCATTTTTTTTTTTAATTTGTTTCGAAAATGTTAAAATTTAAAAATTTCTATTAAAAATCAAGATTTCTTAATTTCTATAAACATTTATTAAATATTTTTTATTTCTATAGTAAAACTTTTTTTATTTAATTTCCTCAATATTTTAAAATTTCTATTTCAATATTATGAAATTTCTGTAGACCGTTTTTCAATATTTTTTTCATTTCTATTGAACATTTTCAAAATTTTTAAAATTCTATCGAAAATGTTTAAAATTTTTATATTTTTTTAATCCTGGTTTTATGAATTCCTGTGTTTTCAATATGTTCTTTAATGTTATTTTTTACATTTTGAATAACAAATTTTGGAATATTGGGCGGAAAAATATTTACAATATTTTGATATAGAAATACCCTATAATTTTAGTGGGTGTTGACCTTTCCTTCCTCTTCCCCCAGCATTAAGCGAAAAGTTCTCTCAACATCTGGCAATATTATAACAATATTGGCATTTTTGTATTTAACAAGATGACGTATGTTTTGTGTGTGGTTGAGTGTGTTATTTTTTCCTAACACAGAGTTTTAATTGTTAAAGTCATTAGCTAATTTATTAGTTGTTTTATACAAATATATGCAAGCAGCAAGAGTAAACATTTAGTAATTTTAAACTTTGCAAATATTTGTTATTTTAGGTTAAATTAATACATAAAAATACTTTAGCTAATTGTGGAATAATTGAGAGAGAATAATTATGTGTTTGCGAGTGTGATTACTCCCCCACAACCACAGATGACAGAAACTGACAGACTTTTTTTTACAATACTTTTATCCCTCATATACAATAGTTATGTATGTATGTATGATAATGTATGAGTAAATACCTAGTTATTTGGTGAAGTTCATTTCTTTTTCATTTTCTCTATTTATATTTAATATTATTGTTAGTTATATTTAATTCTTTATTTTTTAATATGACACGTTGCATAAAACTCGTTTATTTTAATTCTTTTACTCAGCTGTTTTTTATCCTCTATTTTGATTTTTATATTCTACTCACTTTTGCTGTCCCACTCTCTCACATAGTACTCCGGTATAATTGTAGGTTTTTTTTGATTTTCCGTTTTTTACTTTCTTTTTCAATTGTTTTATTTTATCAATTGATGATAATTTCTTTTGGCTTTATCTTTATTATTCCAAAGTTTGTCTGATTAGATTTGTATTATTTAATAAAACAAAAACAATGTTGAAAAATTGTGGTAATAATACATAATATTCTGGTTATTAATAGAAGCAATTAAAATGCATTAATAACTTCTTAATGTTCTAGTACTAGAGAGGAGTATTTGAAAGCTTTGAAGGCCTTTCAAAGACATAGCAAGGTAGTGAAATGTGTCTGGACAAGCTTAAGTTCTTACGGAATAATTTTAAACCTAAGAGAGTCAAAAGATTTCAAAAATAGTTTGTGTTTTTTAAGTTTAGTATTTCCAAAGATTCCATTAATTTCTAAATTACTTAAGAAAAGTAAATTTAAAACCTTACCCCTCTGCCAGAGACTTTGTAGAACAAATGTTATAAAACAAATGCAATCCCCCAAAAACCTCCAAGCTAATATACACCAAAAAAACTCAATGCAAATATTGTCGTCATTCGCATTTCACACTTTCGATGACTTGTGTATTGTGTTATCGTGCAATTTTATTATTTTTATTTATTCATGTTGTTGTTGCTAAAACACAACTTGTTTCTCAAATATTTACTGATATGTGAATATTTTTATTATTATTTTTTTTTAACTTTTTCTTATTAATGTATTTAATTTAATAAAACAAAAGTATTCAATGACTCACACCAACATTTGTTTTTGGTGTTCAAAGTAGGTATTTCTCATACATATATCGCAAACCTCGCATCATAATACCCAACACATTTGGTTTTGAAGTGATTAATAGAGCCAGCTCTTTAGTATGGTTGCTGGGTTGATATGTACATATGTAGTCATCATAATTGGGTTTCCAAGTCACTAGAACATTTTATTTATTTTTTTTTTGTATGTTGTATAAAGAGCAATAGGGCTTTTAAACAATGTATTTTTCACATTGTTTCTTTTACAAACATTTTTCAAATAGAAAAGAGCTATGAGGTTTTAGTATAATAAAAAAAAGTAATCATTTAATTGTGTTATTTTATAACTAAAAACCTTGTTCACAAATGTGTAGTTAACAAGTTTAAAATGTCCTGTGGGATTTCCTTAACTAAAGTAAAACAAAAATTATACAAATGTTCTCACTAATTTGCTATTTAAACTAAATTAATTAGTCATAAACTAAGTATGAAAAAATATATATTTTTTTATAAATAACAATTTCTTATTAAAGTAACCACAAAATACCTATAATAAATTTATTCATATACATATTTAAATGGCCTCTTTTTTTAAATTATCGTCAGTCTTCGATTGTCTTCATGTTAATAATACTCCCCCTTATTTTTATATCTGTGGTAAAAATAATTTATTTGTTTAACTTTTATTCTTATTTTCTCATCATATTTATGGTTCATCAATTTACTAAATAATTAAATGCTACTTTATTTATTAAATTTTCCGTTTTCTATAAAATTTTATAGTATGCCTTAGTTTTTTTGTGTTACTATTGTGTAGTCTCATCATCAATTAATGTCGTTGTGTATTTTGTAGTATTTAAAAGCGTTTTTTTGTTATTGCAACTATAAGTTCAACCAAAGTCATAAAGTAAAATGTTAAAGAGTATTTTTAAAGGATGTGTTTTATGAGGAACAAAAGAAATTCTAAAAACTCAAATCAGAAGATAAATAGATAGATAGATAGATAGATAGATAGATAGATAGATAGATAGATAGATAGCCAAGCAAAATGTTACTAAAAAACATGACTCAACATTGTTTTAAGTATTAAATGCATACAAAAGACATAAATATTAAACAGAAAGATATCAAACAATATTAATTTATGTATATTTCATTTTTATTATTTATGCAAGAAATTTTTTTGAATGATATTTAATAATTTTAAAATTTATCAAACAGAATTATCGTTCTTTTTAATGCTAAACGTCAGTTTTTTATCAGGATAAAAAGGCGTAATCCTCAATTATTAGCGTTTTTGCGGTGTTATTGTTAAGTGTTGCTATAAATATTTGTCAAGTATGGAGCTAAAGAACATTACATGTTGCCCAACGATATGGCAACATATTGTCGATAAAATAGTTTTACAATATCATTTTACAAATCTGATAAAAACTGTGTACAATTTTTCCAATAACACTATTCGTCTATTTACCCTTTCATTGCAAAATCATTCATTCTTCCGATTAGTTTACTTAAAAACTCAACTCAATAAAATTATTTTTAATATGATAATTTTATTTATTTTGTTCGTTTAATAACTCTTTTGAATTTAGCTTTTGACATTCATATTTATTACTATTACTTTATACAGTTACTAAACTACGCCTTTTAATTTTGATTAAATTGAAATATTTACATTTGTATCGTAATATTTATGTATATTTTAATAAAAAAATTTAGTTTTACTATATTTATATATTCTGATAATACTATCACAAATACGGCCTACATATTTATAAATTACATCGCAAGAAAAAGAGCGACTAGCAAATTATAGAGAAGAGTTTTAATTGTTTATAAAAGTACTTATTGGTAATTAGAATTATTAATAATAGATAGATAGATAGATAGATAGATAGATAGATAGATAGATAGATAGATAGATAGATAGATAGATAGATAGATAGATAGATAGATAGATAGATAGATAGATAGATAGATAGATAGATAGATAGATAGATAGATAGATAGATAGATAGATAGATAGATAGATAGATAGATAGATAGATAGATAGATAGGTAGATAGGTAGATAGATAGATAGATAGATAGATAGATAGATAGATAGATAGATAGATAGATAGATAGATAGATAGATAGATAGATAGATAGATAGATAGATAGATAGATAGATAATGGATGGATAGATAGATAGATAGATAGATAGATAGATAGATAGATAGATAGATAGGTAGATAGATAGATAGATAGATAGGTAGATAGATAGATAGGTAGATAGATAGATAGATAGATAGATAGATAGATAGATAGATAGATAGATAGATAGATAGATAGATAGATAGATAGATAGATAGATAGATAGATAGATAGATAGATAGATAGATAGATAGATAGATAAATGGATGGATAGATAGATAGATAGATAGATAGATAGATAGATAGATAGATAGATAGATAGATAGATAGATAGATAGATAGATAGATAGATAGATAGATAGATAGATAGATAGATAGATAGATAGATAGATAGACGACTTATAATAATTTATATCTTAACTCTAACTTTCAATACACTTATTCATAGCTCAAATGTACAATTAATATTATTAAACAAAACATTTCCTTTTTTTCTTTTCAGTTGTACTAATTGGTGATTCTGGTGTCGGTAAAAGTAATTTACTCTCACGTTTTACGCGCAATGAATTCAATTTGGAATCGAAATCAACGATTGGTGTGGAGTTTGCCACACGCAGTATAGAGGTAACAAAAATATATATGAAAAGCAAAATTTATCAAAAAAAAAAAAAAAAAACCTTCAAAAACAAAAATGCATAAACAAAAATATGTACATGATAATGTATCATATAAAATAATACTTATAACGCCAAAAGGACGTACAAGCAAAACAAATAGAATGGTTAGGCACACACCAAAAAAGTGGGAGACTTTATAGTGGGGGCTTTTTATTATTATTATTGATTTTTTTTATACTGTTTGTGTTTTAGCTCCTACTGAATATAAGGATACTCTACTATAAATTTAAATTCGACAATTTATAGTTGATTTTTTTTTGTACACTCTCTTTTGACTTCTTTTTTTTTCTGACGTTTGCTGTTTCCTTTTTTCTTCTTTTTCTTTTTGCACAAACACAGCAAAGGTTAACAAAGTAATTGTTTAGGTCAGGGATATAAATACATACTACGTACATACATATGTACATATAAACTCAAATTCATTTAATGTGTAAAATATGTTTGTAGGAAGAATAATAAAAATAATAATAAAAGAACTTTAAATTTGAGTTAAGCTATTAAGGGATAACGTACCTTTTTCATTTTTCTGTTGAATGCTTAAAGTACGTGACTGAAATGGAAGATTTTAGAAATATTTGTGAAATTATTAGAAGGTTTTGGTGTTGAAAATAATGAAAATAATATGAGAGAATTTTTTTTGTAGATAACTTCGACTGCAATCTGAATCATAATTAATATAGTGTCTGGACTATTTTCTAGTCTATAGTCTTGACAACTGACTAGTCTATAGTCTGGACTACTGTCTAGCCTATAGTCTGTATTATTGTTTAGTTTATAGCCTAGTCTATAGTCAGAACTGTAGTTCAGAATATAGACTATAGTTTGGTCTTTATTATGTCTATAGTGTAGTTCATGGCCATACTATAGACAGAACTAAAGCCCAGACTATAGACTAAACTATAGTCCAGGCTATAGTCGACTACTGTATAGTCTACTCTATAGTCTGGACTATAAATTAGTCTATGGTTTAGTCCATAATCTAGTCTATAGGTTGACCTATTGTCTAGTCTACAGTATGGACTACTGTCTAGTGTATAATCTGGACTATCTCTATTATTAAGTTAATTTAAAAATAATAAAAATTTCCTTTTCGTAATATGTATTTAAATTAGCTCATATTTTAACATTATTAAACAATAATTTGCAATAAACATTCCCTCAAAATACTTTTAAAAACACATTTACCAACAAAAACAAAACCTATTTCTCTCTTTGTTAACGACACCATTGACATTTTTGTTAATTTGGGTAAAAGGTTTAAATTTATGAATAATAAAATATAACAACAACATCCACATCATCAATGTAAACAAAAGGCAACACCTTAAAATTATCTTACTTTTTTTCATATTTCTAAAACTAATTTGTGTTCTTTTGTTTTCCTATTTCGTCCTTAAAACTAAAAAACTATGTGTGCGTGTGTGTGTGTGTAGGTTGATGGTAAAACAATTAAGGCTCAGATATGGGATACAGCTGGTCAAGAACGTTATCGTGCTATTACTTCAGCTTATTATCGTGGCGCTGTTGGTGCTTTGCTTGTATATGACATTGCCAAGCATTTGACATACGAGAATGTCGATCGGTGGTTGCGGGAATTGCGTGATCATGCCGATCAAAATATTGTTATAATGTTGGTGGGCAATAAATCGGATCTAAGACATTTAAGATCCGTGCCCACGGATGAGGCGAAATTATTTGCCGAACGTAATGGCTTAAGTTTCATTGAAACTTCAGCGTTAGATTCTACTAATGTTGAAACTGCATTCCAGAATATACTCACAGGTAAGAATAAGATTGCTTTCGATTTATTTAATGGAAATTTATTAATGTTTTGTAATTGTTTTTAGAAATTTATCGCATTGTTTCTCAAAAACAAATACGTGATCCTCCGGAAGGTGATGTTATTCGTCCCGGCAATGATGTACCCATTGATATTAAGCCGACTGTTACTAATGATGTACGCAAACAGTGCTGTCAGTGACCGCCTTATAGCTGCCCCCACAACAACAACAACAATTATTACACCTTTAATCAACAACAACAACAACAACAGAAACACGCTAAAAGCCCATGTTATCTTTTAAATATAATTTCCATTACTATTCTCTAAGAAGCTGTTATTTAGTGTGACAACAACTATGAAAACAAAAACTACAACAACAATCCAACTATAATCCAAAACAAAAGCTTTCTCATAATGTAACATCCTTTTTGAAAGCTTAAAAACAAAATAAGAAACAAAAAAGCTTCTTTTTTTGAAAAACAAAAACGGATTTTTTTTTAAATATTTTAAATTATTTCTCCTATTATTTCTTCTTTCCCCTCTTTAATTAAATTAAAATAAATTTATCCAAAATATAGCAAACTTTTCCTTTTCAAGAAGAAAACAAAAAAAAAAGAAAAATTATATTATAGTATATAAAAGAAAACAAATCAAAACAAAAACAAGTTTTTTAAGCAAAAGTTTCATATTTTTATTTCAAAGAAAATCTTTTCTTATTTATGCTCGCCGCTGGCTTTTTTACACACTTTATATTTCTTTTTCATACTTGTTTAACATTTCTTAAGTTTTTATTTAAAAATCATCGCCAACCAACACCCAAAACCTAACTATTATTTTCGCTTGTAATTCTTTTAACGGTTTTTTTTTTATTGTCTTTATATTGATTTGCTATATATTTCAGTTTTGAAAAAGACTTTTTTGATTTAGTTTCGCCTCTTAATAACATTTTTTATAATATAAATTTAATATTTTTACATTTTAAATTTATAAAACAAAAACAACAACAAACAAGATAAGAAATTTAAAAAAGCAAAAATATATAATATTAAATTAAAAATTAAAGTATATATATATTTGCGCGTAATTTAAAGAAAAATAACAAAAAATAAAATTTAAATATAATTTCAAATGAAATAAAAATTAAAATTTTGAACAATTAAAACAAGTGGGGGCTTTTTTGTTTGTTTGTAGAGATAAAAAGAAGTCTTTAGGAAAAAGGCTGAGGATTGTAGTGTATATGTATCCATTCTGTGCTATAGTTTAGTCTGGACTAGTCTGGGCTATAGTAAAGTCTACTATCTGAACTATAGTCAATTCAATAGTCTCGATTGTAGTCTAGCCTGTTGTCTGAACTATAGTCTGTAGAATCGTTTTGTATATGGCCCGAACAATAATCCAAAGTCTGGACTACAATGGAATCTGAACTATTCTTTAGTCTATAGTCTGGACTATAGTTTAGTCAATAGTCTGGGCGAGAGTCTTGTCTAGAATTTAGTCTATTTTCTGGAATGTAGTCTAGCCTAAAGTCTTAGCTTATTGTCAGGTCTAGCCTATTGTCAGGAATAAAGTTTAGTCCATGAACACTATAATATATAGACTAGACTATATTAAGTCCATAGTTTTTGCTGTATTCTAATCTGTAGTCCTCTTATGTATATGATATAAATTACTAAATTAGCCGTTAAACTAACTCAAAGGTTGCCAGTATTTTTAGTTATTCAACAATGTTTAGAACTGAACTGAACATACACCACAAAACATAAAGAGAAAAAACCAAAATAACTAAACATACCCCATAATTTTGACATTTCACGTGTTATTCTTTTGTTTTGATTTCGTTTTTCAAAGAAAAACACGCGGTGCAAGACATTTAATTCTTTTTTTTTACAATAAATAAATTAATTTATATTAAATTATAAAATGGGTAGATCTAAAAAGAAACATCCTAAAAAACGTACCGCTGCCTTTAAGGAAAGTGAACCAAGTGAATTGGTTGAGGCACCACATTCCTTTATCATACATCGCGGTCTATCCTGCCCGTATATAACGGATTTAACACTAGATTTTCGTCGTATTATGGAACCCTTTACGGCCAGTGAATTGAAAGAAAAGAAAATGAATCGTATTAAGGATTTTGTGGCTGTTAGTAGCTTTTTCCATGTCTCACATATGGGTATTTTCAATAAGGCCGCCACACAATTGTCTTTTAAAGTTTTAAGGTTGCCGCGCGGACCCACTTTGACATTTAAAGTGCATCAATTCACGTTGGCTCGGGATGTTATCTCACAAAATAAGAAACAATTTGTGGATGAAGATATTTTCAAACATTCACCTTTGGTGGTGATGAATAATTTTACAGGGGATGGTAAACATTTAAAATTGATGGCTTCCACATTTCAAAACATGTTTCCAGCTATAAATTTGGCAGAGGTGAGAGTTTGAAAGTAAACAAAGAAAAGAGAAATGATTTTTAATAACTTTTAACTTTTTTATTTTAAGGTCAATATTGCAACTATTAGAAGATGTGTGTTGTTTTCGTATAATCCTCAAACCAGTTTAGTCGAAATGCGGCACTATTCCATACAAGTGGTACCGGTGGGTTTAACAAAGGGTGTCAAGAAATTGGTCATGGGTAAAATACCCAATTTGGCTAAATGTGAAGATATTGCTGATTTTATAATGCAGTAAGTTTAGTTTAAATGAGAGTTATTTCATAAACGATTAATTTATTAAAATATAATTAATTTATAATAGAGATGGCAATGCCTCCGAATCAGAGGCCGAAGATGATGAAAATTCACAAGTAGTTTTGCCTCAAACTCTCAAGCGCAAAGGTAATTTGGAAAATAACAAATCAGCTGTACAACTGTATGAAATAGGTCCCCGTATGACCATGCAATTGATGAAAATTGAGGAAGGTTTATTAACTGGTGAGGTACTTTACCACGATCATATTGTTAAGACAGAGGAGGAGAAAGAGGAACTGCGTAAAATGATTGAAAAGAAACAAAAACTTAAGGAACAACGTAAAAAACAACAGAATGAAAATCGTGCTAAGAAACTAAAGGAATTGGAAAAGAAAAATAAAAATTCACAACAAAACGCGGCGGCAGCAACAGAAGGAGAGGAAGAAGAAAATAAGTACAGCGATTTGGAAGATGATGCTGTTTATTACAAGGAAGAGGTGGGTGAGGAACCAGATGAAGAATTATTCAAATCCACAGAACCAGCCAGCCGTAAGAGACCAAAACTTCCACACAGTTTGAAGAATCATAAAAAACCCAAATTGGAGAAGAAGGATTCCTTCTCTAAAGATAACAACAGCTTTAAGGACAAAAAGTTTGGCGGTAAAGATAAGAAAGGCGGTTTTAAGAATGGTTTTAAAGAAAATAAATCTTTTAAATTTAATAAAAGAAAATAAACCGCAAATTTTATAACTTAAATTTAGTTTTTTATTATAAATACAAATATTTAAATAAATTTTTGAAAGATAAATTTAACCAAACATTTTTTGTACCATACCCTTATACTGGGCATTACTATTCTTCCAACTATCTTTTGTCTTTTGATACAAATTGGCAAATTCTTTTTTATCCTTAAAATCTGCGACTTTCTCTATGGTCTTTTGGGCCAATTCATATTCGTGCATGTGATAATAGGCCATGGCACGGCGGTAAATACTTTTCTCCGAGGGCGCATTCATAGTGTCCACAAAGCTGGTCTGATACAGCACATCATCGTAACGTTTTTCATTGAGTAAACAAGCAGCCAAATTGGTTTGTATTTGTATGAATAGTTCCTGCATATCTTTGCCGGCTACACCATCGCGTTTTTTAGTTAAACCCTCGAAATTCTTATAGGATATTAAACACTTGGCGGCTTTGGCAAAGTATTCATGGGCGAATATGGGATATTTTTTGAACATTTTCACTCCATTCTCTTTATACTTTGAAGCCAATTCATACATTTCTGGTACGGTTAACTGTTGTATACCCTTGGTTTGTTTTATTTCCTGTAAAGTTAATACTATTTTTACATCCTCTCCGGGAGTTTTAGTTTTTATAGTACACTCTGCTGTTTCACCCAACATCATTTGCTGCACCAAGATTTCCAAATAATAATCAATTGGTGTTATTGCGCTGCCCATTTCCATGATTTGATCTTTGTTTAGAGTGTTTGCATTTAACCATTGCGTTTCCCTGTCCTTGAGATTCTCTACTTGTTCAACATTAATTACCACTTTAGCCACTTGATGGGGCTTTTCTACTTTTGTAAATTCCAGCGCCAGCACTTTTTTGTATAAACCTTTGCGTTCGAGTTTCCATTCGGTGCCTACATACCATTCCATTTTGTGTACCATTTTGAGGAAATTATTATATATTTTTTTTTTATTTACAAACGATTTTGTTATTTATTGTTTAATATTTTCTTCAGTTTAGTTTTTTGCAAATTTCTCGTATTTTCTACAGGAAATATATACAAATATGGCATCACTAATTTTTTTAATTAGAGATGTGTTGTTTTCGATATAATGTTAATTAGTTATGGTAAATTGTGACAATCGAAAATAAATATGTATATCGTATGTATACCTGAAACGCAAACGGCCCTAACTCACCAAAAATTCAAAATCGATTTTATTGTTGATTGTAATATATTGCATCAAAACAAATGTCCACACCAAAAATTGGAGTCCTCCGACAAAAATTACCGATTTTTTTGACAAAAAACAAAAGGCCCTACCTACAAAAACATTTAAATATTAAAGGTAAAAAGTCCAATTTATCAATTTTTATATATGCCAAAATGATAGGTTTCACTATTTAACAATTTATTTATTTACTAGAAATAAATCGCGTTGATAGAAACAAACTTTTCAATTTAAATAGTTTTTCGCTACTTTCGCTACTAATTTTAAAAATGTTAGGTGACGATATACAAAAAATCTTAAAAATTCGACAAATATTTCGGTATTTTGTTAAATTAGGTTTTCTAAATTTTGAAAAATTTAATTGTATTATTGTTATCATACTAAATTTAAACAAATTTTAATGTATTTTTTTAATTTGTTAAATTTGAATTTCGTTTTTATTTAAAATCGTTGAAAATTTAAAAACTTAGCTGATAACATGGCTGGCTTACAGTCGATTTTATGCAGCTGTCGACATTTTTAGCGTCAGCCGCCGCCGCCGTTAATATTTGTCAGCGCAGGGATCTGACCGGCTATTTTTGTTTTTCCCAAATTACAAAAGTGATCTTCTAAAAAACACTCCAACGGAACTGATTACATTCCTTAAATTCCGGAAATATATTACAAACACACAAAGCAATTATGACTTCATCAATTAAACGTGGTGCATTTATAGTATTTGAGGGATGTGATCGCTGTGGCAAATCCACACAATCACGTCTGTTAGTGGAACATTTACAAAAGTCTGCTATACCGGTGAAACACATGGTATTCCCCGAACGTACCTCTGATATAGGAAAGCTAATTAATGGTTATTTGACGAATAAACAAGATTTAAATGATGAAACTATACACCTGTTGTTTGCCGCCAATAGATGGGAACATAAAAATGAAATATTGAAATTATTAAAGTCGGGCACTACTCTAGTAGTGGATCGTTACTCTTATTCGGGTATAGTGTATAGTGCGGCCAAAGGTATGTCTTTGGATTGGTGTAAGAGTCCTGAAAATGGTTTGCCTAGACCAGATATTGTGTTCTATTTAAAGGCTGAAGCAGATGCTTTACTGGATCGTGGCAATTATGGTGAGGAACGTTATGAGAAAAAAGAATTTCAAATGAAAGTTGCCAAAATTTTTGAGGACATTTACGAGAAGGAGAAAGAGTATTGGTATCAAGTTGATGCCCGGCAAAGTCCGGAGAATATACATGAGAAAATTAAAGAGAAATTTGAGGAGGTTTTAAGGCAGGCGGAGATAAATGAAGTAGGCAAATTAAAGTGGTAAATACTATTTAGTTTAATATGAAACTTATTTGTACCCTAGAGTATTTTTCATATAATTTGTAAGGTATGTTTTACATAAGTTTAAAATGTAATTATTATTATTGATATTGATATATATTATTGATATAAATTCATAAACAAAGAAAATGTATTTAATAGAATCAAATAAATATAGAGGTTTTTATCATTGAAAATGTTGTTTTATTAGAGTAAGATTTTTGAAAAAATCTCAATATTTTTTTTTGGAAATTAGGTAAAATGTATGTAATATGTTAGAATTTAAACCCATCTAAACATCGACATGTTTAGGTTTTTATCAAAATTTTATAAAATTAGGAC
Source organism: Lucilia sericata (assembly GCF_015586225.1). NCBI lineage: Eukaryota > Metazoa > Arthropoda > Insecta > Diptera > Calliphoridae > Lucilia > Lucilia sericata. Next base: position 118,134 of record NW_023994842.1, on the reverse strand, counting down.
GAATACGAAAATTCGATTTTCGAAATTGACAAAAATTTGTTAAATGTCAATAAATTTGTCTGTATTCGAAAATTACTTCGGATTTACTAAAGTTATTAAATTTACATTCTTGAAAAATATAAGAAAGTTTGAAATTAAATTCGAATTTTCGAAATTTAGAAAAACCACTTTAAATCCTTATACTTACAAACAAAATAAGATTCCGGATTAAAAGAACAACTTAATTAGCAGGATAAATAATATATTTTATTAATAACTTTGTTCCAGTAGCATTGGCATGTTTTTCTAATTCGGACAAAAACCTCCAGCACTGGAACATATCAGATACAGTGTATATAAAATAATAATATAATAGTGTTTCATTAAATGTGTATAATAAATAAAAGAATATATTCGAAATATGTTAAAATAATAGTAAAATAAATTCATGCATAAAATATTCAATCGTTTCAAAAGTCTTTATTCCAAAACATGAGTCGTCTTTATGCCGCCGCATTCTGTTACAGTTTTAGCTATTTCCGACAATTGTTTATAATGTAATAGCTGTTGTGCTGCAGTAGCATTGCGTAGATTTGTACGACATCTTTCATTAGCCTGATAACACCAAGCTTTTGTCATATTTAGTTCTAAATGAGCGGTGGCTAGTTTTTTCTCTACCGCTCGACTGGCACGTGATAATACCACAACCATTGTAAATATATCAATGGCGGCGTTAGCTAATCTATTAAGGATATTCTGTTCATTTATAATATTTTTGCCATATTTGATGAGAAGAGACTCCACTGTCTGACCAAATAAGTCTATACATTCGGCAGTTGCTTGGCCATGAGCTTGCAATTCATTTACTATAAAAGGTGATAAATTGGTGCCGCCTATACCCACTGTTGTGGCAGCACGTCGTGAAGCTTCTTTAAATATTAAACCCAAATTGGCTGCAGGATTTTTAAAGGCCTTCTGCAATTCTTTCAAATGGGAACCAGCATATTGTATGCCCGTTAAAGCCACAAATAATCTTAAAATATCATTTGTTCCCTCGAAGATTCTAAAGATACGTAAATCTCTTAAAACCCTTTCCAAACCAGCTTCTTTCATATAACCCATGCCGCCGAGTATTTGTATGGCTTCATCGCATACATACCAGGCTGCTTCGGATGCAAATACTTTTGATATGGCTGCTTCTAAGTGATAATCTTGACTGCCAGCATCCATATTTTGTGAGATGGTAAAGGCCATTGATTCTGTTACATATTGCAACATGCTCATTTGTGCCAACTTCTCCTTTATGCCCTCATATTCCATCAGTTTTTTACCAAATTGTACACGATTATTAACATGATCTACTGCCTTTTCTATACAATATTTCATGCTGCCCGATAGTATGGCTCCCATGCCATAGCGGCCAGTATTTAAAATATTCATAGCCACTTTAAAGCCTTCACCTTCTTCGCCCAAAACATTTTCCACCGGAACTTTAACATTATCCAAATAAATTTCTGTGGTACTAGAGGCATTAATACCCATTTTCTTTTCCGGTGGACCATTAGTTAAGCCACCAAAAGCTCTTTCTACTATAAAAGCAGTTACTTTATCCTTTTTCTTTCCTGTTGTCTTATCCACAACTTCAGTTTGTGCAAATAAAGTAAAAATATCAGCAAAACCACCATTGGATATCCAAATTTTGGTGCCATTCAATATATAATGTTTTCCATCAGCCGACTTCACAGCTTTACATTTAATAGAACTGGCATCGGAACCAGCACTAGCTTCTGTTAAAGCAAAAGCAGCATATACTCTGCCGGTAGTTACTTGCGGCAAATATTTGGCTTTTTGCTCGGGAGTGCCATATAATAAGATACCCTTGAATCCTATACTTTGATGGGCTCCCAAAGTGATGGCTAGACCCAAATCATTGTAACCCACTATTTGTCCCAAACGCCCATATTGTGTATTATTAATACCCAAACCGCCATATTCTTGTGGCACTTGTGCAGCAAAACAACCCAATTCCCATAATTGTTCCAAAGCTAAATCATCTGTTTTACAATTTTCATCACTTTTGGCCGCATCATTATATTCTTTATAGAATCTTAAAATAGGTTCTTTTAAGCTTTTAGTAAGTTCCTTATCCTCCGGACTCAGAACATCGGGATAAGGAAAAACTTGTGGAGCTACTAAATTGCCCCGAAATATATTGGCCATAAAAGAAGCATTTGTTTTTGTGCCTTCTTTAACATCATGTTGTTCTCTAGTCCTGGGCAAAGCAGCTGAGGAGTAACGCAGTAAATTTGGAGTTTTAGTTGTAAGCAACACTTGTTTAGTAATTTTTAACATTTTCTTGAAATTTTACTTAATTTGTAAAGAAAAATTATTGTCTTTTGTTTGGATGGGATGTTTTTGGACTTTGTTCACTTCTTGCCACAAAAAAATCGTCTTTATTAATCTTTTATTGTAGCGTACAGTGCTGCCGGAGAAAAGTAATTTGGATAATCCAGTCAAGCAAGTGTTTAATTTTAAAAGAAAAAACGTTGCTTTAAAAAAAATATAAAATGGTCTGGTTGTTCAAAATCATGAAGTAAAGAGCAATCCAAATACATCTCTTCTATGTGACTTTTTTGTCTATTTTTTCTTTTAAACCATATTTTCACCACAATTTTCTTAAAAACCCTGATTTTCAAAAACGGTTTTTTCACCAAAAAATCATTTTTTTTTTGCTAAAATACAGTTTTGTACCTTAAAAACAGTTTTATACCCCCAAAAATCAGTTTTTCTTAAAAACCGTTTCAGTACAAAAACGTATTTTTCATAAAAAATTTTGTCAAAATTTAGCCATTCAATTCCTTCTATTAAAAATGTGAAATTTATTCCCTTTTTGAACGAAGAATCAATCAAAAGTTAAACAAATAATTAACAATTTAATTACTTCACAAAATACTTATTAATTTTATCGTTTATTCTTAAATATATTACAAATCTTTATGAAATAACAGTTTTTAAATATATATTTACTATACATAGAACATATAAATAACATATTTACTATCGCGTTTCTAAATTCTCTATTCAAGTACATGTGTCGTATTTACTCCACCAGCTTCCGTTATCTGTTTCGCTATTTCGGATAATTGTCTATAGTGTAAAATCTGTTGACTTGAGGTAGCATTACGGAGATTTGTTCGGCATCTTTCATTAGCCTGATAACACCAGGCTTTTGTCATGTTAATTTCATGTTCAGCGGTAATAAGTTGTTTTTGTACCGCCCGACTGGAACGTGATAAGACTACAACCATGGAATATATATCAATGGCAGCATCAGCTAATCTATTAAGGATATTCTGTTCGTGTATGATATTTTTGCCATATTTGATGAGAAGTGACTCCACTGTCTGGCCAAATAAGTCTATACATTCAGCGGTGGCTTTGCCATGAGCTTGTAGTTCTGTTACTAAAAATGGTGAAAGATCGGTGCCTCCAATACCCACGGTACTGGCAGCACGCCTTGAAGCTTCCTTAAATATTAAACCTAAATTGGCAGCAGGATTTTTGAAGGCTTTTTGCAATTCTTTTAAATGTGAACCGGCATATTGTATACCAGTCAAGGCTACAAATAATCTCAAGATATCATTAGTGCCTTCAAAAATTCTAAAGATACGCAAATCACGCATTACTCTTTCGAGGCCGGTTTCTTTCATGAAACCCATACCTCCGAGTATTTGTATAGCTTCATCACACACATGCCAAGCTGCCTCTGAAGCAAATACTTTTGATATGGCTGCCTCTAAATGATAATCTTGACTACCAGAATCCATATTTTGTGAGATGGTAAAAGCCATCGATTCTGTGGCATATTGTAAAACATTCATTTGGGCAATTTTCTCTTTTATTGCCTCATATTCCTTAAGTTTTTTACCAAATTGTACACGATTGTTAACATGATCCACTGCTTTTTCAATGCAGTATTTCATGGTTCCCGACATGGTGGCGCCCATGCCAAAACGACCATTATTTAAAATGTTCATGGCCACTTTGAAACCTTCTCCCTCTTCTCCCAACACATTTTCAACGGGTATTTTAACATCTTCAAAATAGACTTCTGTTGTAATTGAAGCTTTAATGCCCATTTTCTTTTCGGGAGCACCATTGGTAACACCACCAAATGCTCGTTCTACTATGAAACCGGTAGGCTTTTCTTTTTTCTCGCCCGTGACTTTGTCCACAACTTCCGTTTGAGCAAATACTGTGAAAATATCGGCCATTCCACCATTGGAAATCCAAATTTTGGAACCATTTAATATATAATGTTTACCATCGGCCGATTTAACAGCTTTGCATTTAATAGAACTGGCATCAGAGCCGGCACTGGGTTCAGTTAAACAAAATGCAGCAAATACTTTTCCGGTAGCTACTTGTGGCAAATATTTGGCTTTTTGCTCGGGTGTGCCATACAATAAGATGCCTTTGAAGCCAATACTTTGATGGGCACCCAATGTAACACCCAAACCCAAATCATGGTAACCCACAATTTGCCCAAGACGTCCATATTGTGTATTATTCAATTCCAAACCACCATATTCTTGTGGCACTTGTATGCCAAAACCTCCCAATTCCCACAGTTTATCCAAGGTTTTTTCATCAGTCTTGCCATCTTCATCACTTTTGGCAGCATTATTAACTTCTTCGTAAAACTTTATAAAAGGTTCCGATAAGCTTTGTGTTAGCTCCTTGTCCTCTGGACTAAGAACATCTGGATAGGGAAACACTTGTTGTGAAACTAAATTTCCCCGGAAAATATTGGCCATAAAAGAGTTATTTGTTTTTCTATCTTCTTTTAGTTCATTCTGTACTTTTACCTTGGGCACGGCAGCCGTAGAGTATCTTAGAATATATTGCGTTTTAGGAACCTGTATCACTTGTTTACTAATTTTCAACATTTTGCTTAGGACTTTTTTCTTTCTTTCGTTCGTATTAAAATTATAGTAGATGTGGTATTGTCTTGGACTTTGCTCCGCCACTCACTTGTTTTCACCGACAAATCTTTTGCTCAATGTTTATTTGTAACGAACAGTGATGCCGGAAGAAACCTCTTTATTTGTACAAAAACAATAATTTGATTGCCATTGCAGAGTTGGTTGCCAGATGGATTTGTTGTGGTGTTACCCAAACCAAATAGGCAAAAATGACCAATCTATTTATCTATCTATCTACTTGATGGATTTGTTGTGGTGTTACCCAAACCAAATAGGCAAAAATTACCAATCTATTTATCTATCTATCTATCTATCTATCTACCTATCTATTTATCTATCTATCTATCTATCTATCTATCTATCTATCTATCTATCTATCTATCTATCTATCTATCTATCTATCTATCTATCTATCTATCTATCTATCTATCTATCTATCTATCTATCTATCTATCTATCTATCTATCTATCTATCTATCTATCTATCTATCTATCTATCTATCTATCTATCTATCTATCTATCTATCTATCTATCTATCTATCTATCTATCTATCTATCTATCTATCTATCTATCTATCTATCTATCTATCTATCTATCTATCTATCTATCTATCTATCTATCTATCTATCTATCTATCTATCTATCTATCTATCTATCTATCTATCTATCTATCTATCTATCTATCTATCTATCTCTATCGATCTGAGGAAACACCAACCCAATGAAGTGATTATTAATTAATTAGATATGGTCACCCGAACTCACTTGTATTTAGGGTTCAATAGTTGAAACGAAAAGTCGACTTTTCGACTTTTTTCATTTAGTTAAAAGTCGACTTTTCGACTTTTTGCATTTTATGAAAAGTCGATTTTTCGACCTTTCGACTTTTTTCATTTAATTAAAAGTCGACTTTTAGACTTTTCGGCTATAAGTATTTTATAAATAGTCGACTTTTCGACTATTTTCGACTTCTTTCGAATTTTTTTCGAGTTTTTCCGACTATTTTAGAGTTTTTGACTTTTTTCCACTTTTTTAAAATTTCCGACTATTTTTGACTTTCTTCTACAATATTCGAGTTTTCGACTTTTTCCGACTTTTTTCGACTGTTCGACTTATCGGCTTTTTTCGACTTTCCGACTTTCAGACTTTTCGACTTTTATTAACAAAGTCGACTTTTCGACTTTTTTCACAGACGATAGTCGAGTTATCGACTTTTTTGGAACAAAATAGTCGACTTCGACTTTTCTACTTTTTTCGACTAAAAGTCGATTATTCGAAAGTCGATTTATAGAACCCTACTTGTAACGCACATAAAGAAAACAACCCGATGAAAAATAAAACAAACCGTAACAGCTGTTTTATCAAAATAAACATTTTTTTTGGTGTGGTGAGTTATTTTTGTTTACAAATATGTGTTTCTGCACGTGGAAAAGACGCAAAAACTCGTTTTCATTATTTACATTTTCAATATGTGTTTATGCACGTGGAAAAGATTCAAAAAAATTGATTTTCATAATTTACTTTAAAAAAAATATTTTTGATCAATTAAAATATGTATATAAATGTGGAAAGGAACAAATCTGATAAAATATAAATATATTTGGGATTATATCGTTTTAATAAAAAAACATTCAAAAAATTTTACTATAGCCGTATATATAAAATGATATATAAGTGCTATCGGACGATCTTGTGCACGATAAAAACCTATATAGAACTTTAAGTTGGAAGTGTAGAAATCGGATGACATACATTTTTTTCCAGATTTCATCGTTCTAGGGTGTGTACTACAACAACAAACTTTTTTTTTACAAAAAATGTTATTATAGTTGTATATATAAAATGATATATAAGTGCTATCGGACGATCTTGTGCACGATAAAAACCTATATAGAACTTTAAGTTGGAAGTGTAGAAATCAAATGGCATACATTTTTTTCCGGATTTCATCGTTCTAGGGCGTGTACTACAACAACAAACTTTTTTTTACAAAAAATGTTACTATAGCCGTATATATAAAATGATATATAAGTGCTATCGGACGATCTTGTGCACGATAAAAACCTATATAGAACTTTAAGTTGGAAGTGTAGAAATCGGATGGCATACATTTTTTTCCAGATTTCATCGTTCTAGGGTGTGTACTACAACAACAAACTTTTTTTTTACAAAAAATGTTACTATGGCCGTATATATAAAATGATATATAAGTGCTATCGGACGATCTTGTGCACGATAAAAACCTATATAGAACTTTAAGTTGGAAGTGTAGAAATCGGATGGCATACATTTTTTTCCGGATTTCATCGTTCTAGGGTGTGTACTACAACAACAAACTTTTTTTTACAAAAAATGTTACTATGGCCGTATATATAAAATTATATATAACTGCTATCGGACGATCTTGTTCACGATAAAAACCTATATAGAACTTTAAGTTGGAAGTGTAGACATCGGATGACATACATTTTTTTCAAGATTTCATCGTTCTAGGGTGTGTACTAAAACAACAAACTTTTTTTTACAAATAAAATTATATATAAAATTATATATAACTGCTATCGGACGATCTTGCGCACGATAAAAACCTATATAGAACTTTAAGTTGGAAGTGTAGGAAACAGATGGCATACATTTTTTTGTAGATTTCATCGTTCTAGGGTGTGTACTACAACAACAAACTTTTTTTTTAAAAAAATGTTACTATAGCCGTATATATAAAATGATATATAACTGCTATCGGACGATCTTGTGCACGATAAAAACCTATATAGAACTTTAAGTTGGAAGTGTAGAAATCGGATGGCATACATCTTTTTCCGGATTTCATCGTTCTAGGGTGTGTACTACAACAACAAACTTTTTTTTTTTTAAAAATGTTACTATAGCCGTATATATAAAATGATATATAAGTGCTATCGGACGATCTTGTGCACGATAGAAACCTATATAGAACTTTAAGTTGGAAGTGTAGAAATCGGATGGCATACATTTTTTTCCGGATTTCATCGTTCTAGGGTGTGTACTACAACAACAAACTTTTTTTTTACAAAAAATGTTATGGCCGTATATATAAAATGATATATAAGTGCTATCGGACGATCTTGTGCACGATAAAAACCTATATAGAACTTTAAGTTGGAAGTGTAGAAATCGGATGGCATACATTTTTTTCCGGATTTCATCGTTCTAGGGTGTGTACTACAACAACAAACTTTTTTTTTACAAAAAATGTTATTATGGAAGTATATATAAATTGCTATATAACTGCTATCGGACGATCTTGTGCACGATAAAAACCTATATAGAACTTTAAGTTGGAAGTGTAGAAATCGTATGGCATACATTTTTTTCCAGATTTCATCGTTCTAGGGTGTGTACTACAACAACAAACTTTTTTTTACAAAAAATGTTACTATAGCCGTATATATAAAATAATATATAACTGCTATCGGACGATTTTGTGCACGATAAAAACCTATATAGAACTTTAAGTTGGAAGTGTAGAAATCGGATGGCATACATTTTTTTCCGGATTTCATCGTTCTAGGGTGTGTACTACAACAACAAACTTTTTTTTTACAAAAAATGTTACTATAGCCGTATATATAAAATGATATATAAGTGCTATCGGACGATCTTGTGCACGATAGAAACCTTTATAGAACTTTAAGTTGGAAGTGTAGAAATCGGATGGCATACATTTTTTTCCGGATTTCATCGTTCTAGGGTGTGTACTACAACAACAAACTTTTTTTTTACAAAAAATGTTACTCTAGCCGTATATATAAAATGATATATAAGTGCTATCGGACGATCTTGTGCACGATAGAAACCTATATAGAACTTTAAGTTGGAAGTGTAGAAATCGGATGGCATACATTTTTTTCCGGATTTCATCGTTCTAGGGTGTGTACTACAACAACAAACTTTTTTTTTACAAAAAATGTTACTATAGCCGTATATATAAAATGATATATAAGTGCTATCGGACGATCTTGTGCACGTTAAAAACCTATATAGAACTTTAAGTTGGAAGTGTAGAAATCGGATGGCATACATTTTTTTCCGGATTTCATCGTTCTAGGGTGTGTACTACAACAACAAACTTTTTTTTTACAAAAAATGATACTATAGCCGTATATATAAAATGATATATAACTGCTATCGGACGATCTTGTGCACGATAGAAACCTATATAGAACTTTAAGTTGGAAGTGTAGAAATCGGATGGCATACATTTTTTTCCAGATTTCATCGTTCTAGGGTGTGTACTACAACAACAAACTTTTTTTTTTAAAAATGTTACTATAGCCGTATATATAAAATGATATATAACTGCTATCGGACGATCTTGTGCACGATAAAAACCTATATAGAACTTTAAGTTTTAAGTGTAGAAATCGGATGGCATACATTTTTTTCCGGATTTCATCGTTCTAGGGTGTGTACTACAACAACAAACTTTTTTTTTACAAAAAATGTTACTATAGCCGTATATATAAAATGATATATAACTGCTATCGGACGATCTTGTGCACGATAAAAACCTATATAGAACTTTAAGTTGGAAGTGTAGAAATCGGATGGCATACATTTTTTTCCAGATTTCATCGTTCTAGGGTGTGTACTACAACAACAAACTTTTTTTTTACAAAAAATGTTAATATAGCCGTATATATAAAATGATATATAACTGCTATCGGACGATCATGTGCACGATAAAAACCTATATAGAACTTTAAGTTGGAAGTGTAGAAATGGGATGGCATACATTTTTTTCCGGATTTCATCGTTCTAGGGTGTGTACTACAACAACAAACTTTTTTTTACAAAAAATGTTACTATAGCCGTATATATAAAATGATATATAAGTGCTATCGGACGATCTTGTGCACGTTAAAAACCTATATAGAACTTTAAGTTGGAAGTGTAGAAATCGGATGGCATACATTTTTTTCCGGATTTCATCGTTCTAGGGTGTGTACTACAACAACAAACTTTTTTTTTACAAAAAATGTTACTATAGCCGTATATATAAAATGATATATAACTGCTATCGGACGATCTTGTGCACGATAGAAACCTATATAGAACTTTAAGTTGGAAGTGTAAAAATCGGATGGCATACATTTTTTTCCAGATTTCATCGTTCTAGGGTGTGTACTACAACAACAAACTTTTTTTTTTTACAAAAATGTTACTATAGCCGTATATATAAAATGATATATAACTGCTATCGGACGATCTTGTGCACGATAAAAACCTATATAGAACTTTAAGTTGGAAGTGTAGAAATCGGATGGCATACATTTTTTTCCGGATTTCATCGTTCTAGGGTGTGTACTACAACAACAAACTTTTTTTTACAAAAAATGTTACTATAGCCGTATATATAAAATGATATATAAGTGCTATCGGACGATCTTGTGCACGTTAAAAACCTATATAGAACTTTAAGTTGGAAGTGTAGAAATCGGATGGCATACATTTTTTTCCGGATTTCATCGTTCTAGGGTGTGTACTACAACAACAAACTTTTTTTTTACAAAAAATGTTACTATAGCCGTATATATAAAATGATATATAACTGCTATCGGACGATCTTGTGCACGATAGAAACCTATATAGAACTTTAAGTTGGAAGTGTAGAAATCGGATGGCATACATTTTTTTCCAGATTTCATCGTTCTAGGGTGTGTACTACAACAACAAACTTTTTTTTTACAAAAAATGTTACTATAGCCGTATATATAAAATGATATATAACTGCTATCGGACGATCTTGTGCACGATAAAAACCTATATAGAACTTTAAGTTGGAAGTGTAGAAATCGGATGGCATACATTTTTTTCCAGATTTCATCGTTCTAGGGTGTGTACTACAACAACAAACTTTTTTTTTACAAAAAATGTTAATATAGCCGTATATATAAAATGATATATAACTGCTATCGGACGATCATGTGCACGATAAAAACCTATATAGAACTTTAAGTTGGAAGTGTAGAAATCGGATGGCATACATTTTTTTCCGGATTTCATCGTTCTAGGGTGTGTACTACAACAACAAACTTTTTTTTTACAAAAAATGTTACTATAGCCGTATATATAAAATGATATATAAGTGCTATCGGACGATCTTGTGCACGATAAAAACCTATATAGAACTTTAAGTTGGAAGTGTAGAAATCGGATGGCATACATTTTTTTCGGATTTCATCGTTCTAGGGTGTGTACTACAACAACAAACTTTTTTTTACAAAAAATGTTATTATGGAAGTATATATAAATTGCTATATAACTGCTATCGGACGATCTTGTGCACGATAAAAACCTATATAGAACTTTAAGTTTGAAGTGTAGAAATCGGATGGCATACATTTTTTTTCGGATTTCATCGTTCTAGGGTGTGTACTACAACAACAAACTTTTTTTTACAAAAAATGTTATTATGGAAGTATACATAAATTGATATATAACTGCTATCGGACGATCTTGTGCACGATAAAAGCCTACATAGAACTTTAAGTTGGAAGTGTAGAAATCAGATGACAAACATTTTTTTCCGGATTTCATCGTTCTAGGGTGTGTACTTCAACAACAAACTTTTTTTTTACAAAAAATGTTATTATGGAAGTATATATAAATTGATATATAACTGCTATCGGACGATCTTGTGCACGATAAAGACCTATATAGAACTTTAAGTTGGAAGTGTAGAAATCGGATGGCATACATTTTTTTCCGGATTTCATCGTTCTAGGGTGTGTACTACAACAACAAACTTTTTTTTTACAAAAAATGTTACTATAGCCGTATATATAAAATGATATATAAGTGCTATCGGACGATCTTGTGCACGATAGAAACCTTTATAGAACTTTAAGTTGGAAGTGTAGAAATCGGATGGCATACATTTTTTTCCGGATTTCATCGTTCTAGGGTGTGTACTACAACAACAAACTTTTTTTTTACAAAAAATGTTACTATAGCCGTATATATAAAATGATATATAACTGCTATCGGACGATCTTGTGCACGATAAAAACCTATATAGAACTTTAAGTTGGAAGTGTAGAAATCGAATGGCATACATTTTTTTCCAGATTTCATCGTTCTAGGGTGTGTACTACAACAACAAACTTTTTTTTTACAAAAAATGTTAATATTGCCGTATATATAAAATGATATATAAGTGCTATCGGACGATCTTGTGCACGATAGAAACCTATATAGAACTTTAAGTTGGAAGTGTAGGAAACAGATGGCATACATTTTTTTGTAGATTTCATCGTTCTAGGGTGTGTACTACAACAACAAACTTTTTTTTAAAAAAATGTTACTATAGCCGTATATATAAAATGATATATAACTGCTATCGGACGATCTTGTGCACGATAAAAACCTATATAGAACTTTAAGTTGGAAGTGTAGAAATCGGATGGCATACATTTTTTTCCGGATTTCATCGTTCTAGGGTGTGTACTACAACAACAAACTTTTTTTTTTACAAAAAATGTTACTCTAGCCGTATATATAAAATGATATATAAGTGCTATCGGACGATCTTGTGCACGATAGAAACCTATATAGAACTTTAAGTTGGAAGTGTAGAAATCGGATGGCATACATTTTTTTCCGGATTTCATCGTTCTAGGGTGTGTACTACAACAACAAACTTTTTTTTTACAAAAAATGTTACTATAGCCGTATATATAAAATGATATATAAGTGCTATCGGACGATCTTGTGCACGTTAAAAACCTATATAGAACTTTAAGTTGGAAGTGTAGAAATCGGATGGCATACATTTTTTTCCGGATTTCATCGTTCTAGGGTGTGTACTACAACAACAAACTTTTTTTTTACAAAAAATGTTACTATAGCCGTATATATAAAATGATATATAACTGCTATCGGACGATCTTGTGCACGATAGAAACCTATATAGAACTTTAAGTTGGAAGTGTAGAAATCGGATGGCATACATTTTTTTCCAGATTTCATCGTTCTAGGGTGTGTACTACAACAACAAACTTTTTTTTTACAAAAAATGTTACTCTAGCCGTATATATAAAATGATATATAAGTGCTATCGGACGATCTTGTGCACGATAGAAACCTATATAGAACTTTAAGTTGGAAGTGTAGAAATCGGATGGCATACATTTTTTTCCGGATTTCATCGTTCTAGGGTGTGTACTACAACAACAAACTTTTTTTTTACAAAAAATGTTACTATAGCCGTATATATAAAATGATATATAACTGCTATCGGACGATCTTGTGCACGATAGAAACCTATATAGAACTTTAAGTTGGAAGTGTAGAAATCGGATGGCATACATTTTTTTCCGGATTTCATCGTTCTAGGGTGTGTACTACAACAACAAACTTTTTTTTTACAAAAAATGTTATTATGGAAGTATACATAAATTGATATATAACTGCTATCGGACGATCTTGTGCACGATAAAAGCCTACATAGAACTTTAAGTTGGAAGTGTAGAAATCAGATGACAAACATTTTTTTCCGGATTTCATCGTTCTAGGGTGTGTACTTCAACAACAAACTTTTTTTTTACAAAAAATGTTATTATGGAAGTATATATAAATTGATATATAACTGCTATCGGACGATCTTGTGCACGATAAAGACCTATATAGAACTTTAAGTTGGAAGTGTAGAAATCGGATGGCATAAATTTTTTTCCGGATTTCATTGTTCTAGGGTGTGTACTACAACAACAAACTTTTTTTTACAAAAAATGTTATTATGGAAGTATATATAAATTGATATATATCTGCTATCGGACGATTTTGTGCACGATAAAAACCTATATAGAACTTTAAGTTGGAAGTGTAGAAATCAGATGAAAAAAATTTTTTTCCAGATTTCATCGTTCTAGGGTGTGTACTACAACAACAAACTTTTTTTTTACAAAAAATGTTATTATGGAAGTATATATAAATTGATATATAACTGCTATCGGACGATCTTGTGCACGATAAAAACCTATATAGAACTTTAAGTTGGAAGTGTGGAAATCGGATGGCATACATTTTTTTCCGGATTTCATCGTTCTAGGGTGTGTACTACAACAACAAACTTTTTTTTACAAAAAATGTTATTATGGAAGTATATATAAATTGATATATAACTGCTATCGGACGATCTTGTGCACGATAAAAATCTATATAGAACTTTAAGTTGGAAGTGTAGAAATCGGATGACATACATTTTTTTCCGGATTTCATCGTGCTAGGGTGTGTACTACAACAACAAACTTTTTTTTTACAAAATATTTTATTATGGAAGTATATAGAAAATTATATATAACTGCTATCGGACGATCTTGTGCACGATAAAAACCTATATAGAACTTTAAGTTGGAAATATACAAATCGGATGGCATAATTTGTTTTGTGGATTTCATCGTTCTAGGGTGTGTACTACAGCAACAAACTTTTTTTACAAAAAAATTGACTATATCCGTATATAGAAAATTATATATAACTGCTATCGGAAGATCTTTGCACGATAAAAACATATATAGAACTTTAAGTCGGAAGTGTAGAAATCGGATGGCATAATCTGTTTGAGATTTTAGGTAGGGTCAACTGTGGACCGACCCTTACAAAATTCAACAGATAAATTTTGTTTCATTTAAGCCAGTTATGAGTGGTAGTAATTTCCCGAGGTGGACCTTATATCGGGGATAGGTTAAATTATGGACCGATCCCCTTAAATTTGACAAAACGATGTTGACTCCTTGTTTATGTGGAATTTCTTTGCTATATTGGTATTTTTATTACAATTATTGGAGTTAATATCTTTTTCTGAAGGGGAACTTATATGGGGGTAGGGTCAATTTTAAACCAACCCAGAAAGGTTTTGGATCATATAAATCTTGTAAAATAATTTCCTGATCCTCATAAAATTTGGCAAAAAGATTTTAGTTCCTATAAAACTTGTTTTTGTCGTTCTTCTTCGCTATACTGGAATATTGAAGCTCAATAATAAACTCCATCAACTAAAAATATTTTGGCAAATATTGGCTAAGATCCTAGTCTATACTTTTATGGATTTTAGACCAATATTTCGGTGTAAAAGTTCCTTGGCTCCCTGATGAGTTTATCGTATACCGATATTGTCCATTTTCAATAACAAACTCAGTCTTAGACTGTAATAAGATCCCAGCATATACTTTTATGGATATTAGACCAATATTTCAATGTGTTACAAACGGTGTAAAATGTTCCTTGACTCCCTGATGGGTTGTGTCTTCCAAGTGGTGATTTAGCGATCTTGAAAGTGACGGAACTAATAGGGAATCACATTGTTCGCCGGTCTCTGGTAAAATTTTAGGTTGATAGTCATGCTGCATTTAAAGCATTAATATGTCATAGCTGTATTCTTGCATAGTCGTAGAATGAAGAAAAGATCTAAGTATTATTATGAGACCGTTTACAATAAGGCTGTGTTGGGTACCAGGACCCTGCAATATACACAAATGAGGTATCTGGCGAACTGATACGATGAGGCTCGAATCTTGTCCCATATGAACGGAACAAGAAGTTAAAGCCACCCCTTTTTCATTTTTTAGGTTGATCTCCGGTGGATTCCGTGACTCTTTCAACCAGTCATGGAATATAGAATGAATTGCACATTATATATGGCCGTTTTAAAAATACTTGATTCTAATGAAACCGGGATTATTATTGGGGTAGATGGTGTACACCAAGAACACTTGCACTGGCTATAAAACATTATTAAAATACATAAATTTTTCTTAGCACAAAATAAATATGTCTAGTAATTTGTTTTTGTTTCATTTGTTTACGTTTTTACAGAAACTCACCACACAACAATCAAAAACAGCTGTTAGGGTTTGCTGTTTTATCAAAAGGTTGTTTTATTAACGGGTATCCTACTTGTATTCCCTAAATCCCTAGTATAACGGTATATATTTAATTAATACGTTAACTCTGAGCCACGAAATGTCAACGTTAAGCAACAACATATGGCAATACTAATTGTTTTGTTATTTTTAAATTATTTTTCTAGTATTGGCCTCCACAGCTTGTTTAGATGAAATTAGTTAACGATCAAAGTCCAGTTGTTAAAGTTGTATTGCAAGAGTAAAAAAGTGAATAACGTAGAAAAAATGTTGAAGATCGGACAGAAAATTATACAAACTCCTAAGGGAAATCATTTGGTGCGATTTTATGCAGCCGCCGTGCCCAAGGCCAGTGTTAAGCATGAAACTAAACAGGAACCCAAAACAAACCACTCATTTATGGCAAATATTTTCCGTGGTAATCTAGTATCGACACAGGTATTTCCCTATCCCGATGTGCTGACGCAAGATGATAAAGAACTGGTGGGCAGTTTGGTAGATCCCTTGGAAACTTTCTTTGCCGAAGTTAATAATGCAGCCAGAAACGATGAAAATTCGAAAATTGATGATCAAACTCTAGATCAATTGTGGGAACTGGGTGCTTTTTCTATGCAGGTGCCCAATGAATATGGTGGTTTGGGTTTGAACAACAGCCAGTATGGTAGACTTTGCCAAATTGTAGGTGCCAATGATTTAGGTTTAGGCATTACAATTGGTGCCCATCAAAGTATTGGTTTCAAGGGTATTTTGCTGTATGGCACTCCCGAACAAAAGGCCAAATATTTGCCACAAGTATCAACGGGAAAAGTATATGCCGCCTTTGCTTTGACCGAACCCAGTGCTGGTTCAGATGCTGGCTCCATTAAGTGTAGAGCAGTAAAATCTGCCGATGGCAAACATTATGTATTGAATGGTTCTAAAATATGGATTTCCAATGGTGGTATTGCCGATATTATGACTGTCTTTGCCCAGACGGAAATTACCGATGAAGTGACCGGCGAAAAAAAGGACAAAGTTACTGCATTTATAGTGGAAAGAGGCTTTGGTGGTGTTACCAATGGTGCCCCTGAAAAGAAAATGGGTATTAAATGCTCCAACACAGCTGAGGTGTACTTCGAAGATGTTAAGATTCCTATTGAAAATGTTTTGGGACAAGAAGGTGAAGGTTTTAAGGTGGCCATGAACATTTTGAACAATGGTCGCTTTGGCATGGGCGCCACCTTGGCTGGCACTATGAAATATTGTATTGAAAAGGCTGTCGATCATGTTAACAATCGTGTACAGTTTGGCAAAAAACTTAAGGAGTATTCAGCCATCCAGGAAAAAATTGCCCAAATGAATATGATACAATATGCCACCGAATCAATGGCTTTCCAGATTTCCCAAAATATGGATGCTGGCAGTCAAGATTACCACTTAGAGGCAGCCATATCGAAAATTTTCGCTTCCGAGGCTGCCTGGTATGTTTGCGATGAATCCATACAGATTTTGGGCGGCATGGGTTTCATGAAAGAAACTGGCCTCGAAAGAGTAATGCGTGATTTGCGTATTTTCAGAATATTTGAAGGTACTAATGATATTTTAAGACTATTTGTGGCTTTGACAGGCATACAATATGCCGGTTCCCATTTGAAAGAATTGCAAAGAGCCTTTAAAAATCCTGCCGCCAACTTGGGTTTAATATTTAAAGAGGCTTCAAGACGCGCTGCCAGCACTGTGGGTATTGGTGGTACTGACTTATCACCTTATGTCGTCACTGACTTACAATCACATGGCAAAGCTGCTGCCGAATGTATAGACATGTTTGGTCAGACAGTGGAATCACTTTTATTGAAATATGGCAAAAACATTGTACATCAACAGAATGTTCTTAATAGATTAGCTGATGCTGCCATCGATATCTATTCCATGGTAGTAGTCTTGTCACGTTCCAGCCGAGCAGTTAAGAAACAATTGCCCACCGCTGAACATGAATTAAATATGGCCAAGGCTTGGTGTTATCAGGCCAATGAAAGTGCCCGCGCTAATTTACGCAAAGCTACCTCCAGTCAACAATTGAGTCATTACAAGGATATGTCCGCCATTGCTGAAAATATCATACAGCATGGTACTGTTAATACGACCCATGTTATAGAATAAACGAGATATAAACCTAGTATTAGTATTATTATCAGGAATAATTGTTAAATATATTTATAATTAATTAATTAGAAACGATACGAATTAAATAAATTTCTACTTATAAAGTGATATTAGTGAATATAAAATAATTTGTGTTGGTTTTATTTTATCAATATAAATACATAGATTATTAGTATTAGTAGACATTTAATCAAAATGTTTATTAGCTATTGAACTTTAATAGAAAGAGATAAACTTTTTTCTTAGTAAACAACTACGAGAGGGGAAACTACGTCATAATGTACAAAAACAAATATTAGCAAACTAGTTTTACCAGTACAAAGTCCAATGAGAAATAAACACATTTTTAACAACAAAGTACTTATAAATAAATATAAACAACAACAAAAATTCGTTTGCTAATAGAAAGAAAGAAGAAAAAAGTAGGTCAAAGTCCAGCAACAAAAATAATCTTCACATAAAATATAAAAACAAAAAATGACAAAAATATGAAAATTAATGTTATCACAAGACTAAAAACGGTCTATTTTCAAACGCCCTACCTGTCTAAGGGAAGTGTAATTATTTTGTCCTTGAATTTGTTATACCTTCAAGTATATTTATTACAAATCTATTTAATAGTTTTAACCGCAAGAATGTCTATAAATGTTTTTCTATTTTTCCTTGTTTTCAAAACAAGAAACGTAAACTAAAAACAATAAACAATTTGCATTTTTTTTAGTCTAGGAAGTGAATGTTATTATTTGCAAAGAAAAGAAAAAAACCCAATTGGTTGAAATAAACTAAAAATATAATGAGAAAGTCATGATCGGCAGACCATGCAAAAAAAAAATAAATAAAAAGACTAAAAACAAGACAAATAATAAAAAAGATACACTCTTTACCAGGGTTTCTCAACACTTTATTAATACAGAGGAATTGGCAGAGGACCTGACAAAAGCAAGATTTTGGAATAACCTGATTTGTGCCACGAAATTTGTATCTTTAGCTACAAAAGTTTGGCAAACGAAAGTGGGCGAAAACGGGCGCAATACTAAAGATTGTTGATATCTGAATTGGCCTGATTTGTGCCAATAAAGTTGTGTTGTGGCTACCAAAGTGTGGCTAAAGACAACAGCCTTCTCAACGTGCGCAATACGGGGGATAGTTGATATCTGGAATGACCTGATTTGTGCCATTAAAATTCTATTCTAAACGGATGAAGTTTGGCTAAAGACAGCGGACCTCAGAAAGGGCGCAATGCGGAAGATGGTTGAAATGTATTTTTTGTGCAAACAATATTATTTTTTTACAAACTAAACATTTTAAATTTTTTTATTATTAAAATTTTATTTTGTTTCAAATAAACAAAAACATATTTTGACAGAGAAGGTATGCAAATAAGAAACCAAAAAAATTATCAGCTGTTCGATTGCATATACCTGTTTAGTGTACACTGATTAATACTATTTTTAGAGAAATTCTGTAGAAAAAACACATTTCCATTAAAAGACAACTTTTCTTTTAGTGAAAAACTTATTTTTTGCAAAGAAATACAATTTAGGAAAAATAATTTAATTTTAGTAAAAAAAAACTAATTTCTTCTTTAAACAATATGCATTTTTATCGAATAAATGGGTTTTTGGTGAAAAAATGCGTTTTTGGTTGAAAAATTCGTGATAAAATGCATTGATGATAAAATGCATTTTTGGTGAAAAATGCGTTTTTGGTGGAAAAATTCATTTTTGGTGGAAAAATCAATTTTTATGGAAAAATTAATTTTTTGTCGTTTTTGGTTAAACAATTTTGATTTTGGAAGAATTGCGTTTTTAAAGAAAAATTTAGTTTTTGATGATAAAATGCTTTTGTCATGAAAAATTACTTTTTCCCAAGACATGGTAAAGGCCATGTCACCTGTACAAATATTACATAAACTTCCCAAATTCAATAAATTATCAATTTATGTTAAGTTTGAAATGTAATGTAAATAATGACTTCTTTTGTAGTTGTTGTTGTAACAGTTCTATTGTGGCGGTCGCTGGGTTGACAATCTTTGGCCGAGTATGACACGTGTCGTTCCGGAGCGAAGATTCAATTGTCGTGGCAACGATTTGGTAAGGGAGTCCTATATTCATTTCATTAAAAAGTGCAACATTTACAATTTGGCAAACAACCTAAACAAGTTTATTTAGATAAGTTCAAAGACCGATCACTGTTGGTGCAAAGACTCTCAATTGATCCCACTTTCATAGACAGTAGAAGTAGTGTCTAGAACCAAGACCCTGCTACTGAGACTATTCCTAAAACTACTATTTTGCTAAAATTATGGGACGTAATGCAGGTCACGGACCATGTTGTTTTATTTAATTAACAATGTCCATGACATAGGACTATTAAACGGATAGAGTCTCCAATAAGATTTGCAGGGGAGTACATTTGAGATTACTTAAATGGATCATGTACTACTCCAATAAGTTTTTAGTGGTATTACACACAAGATTAGTTCTGTGTGAATTCCCTTCGTTCTAGGTTCCTTTAGAATATTTTGTTTATAGAATAATTTTTAAATAATTACCTCCTGTTAATAAAATTAGTCAAATTCAGCCCCCTCCCCTATAAACAAACGCCACACAGGTGCTACGAATTTACAATGGCGTCATAAACAACTTCAAACATGTTACGGCATGATCAAGTTCAAGTGAAAAGTACACGCAATTTTAGTTTCACCATTAAAACTATAATAAAGCTATTATAATATGTAAATTTCATATTAAAATAACATAAACTGATAAAACAAATATAAAATATTATGCTTACCTTGAAATTTTCGATAAATAATTTAAATTATATGCATTTTTCTAAAAACAAAATTATCAAAAGTTCACAACATAACTTGTATTAATTATAGAGTTTTTAAACACATTTTAGAGGCTTTCTTTTACTAAAGTTAAGCACAAACACTAAATAAAAACTATAATAACACTTTACTATAAGAATTTTTAAGGTTTATTAACTTTTTTCTACTTTTTGGGGAAAAAATACAAATTTTTCGTTTTTTTGGTTAAAAATTAACAGTAAACAAAAAAAATTCGGGTGATGCCAGATAAGAGTCTTTTTCGGATGAAAGGCGTTGCCAACAAGTAATAGTAAAGCGTTATAGTGTTGCCATATACAACAGAGGAAAAATAGTGATGCCAATTAAGAGGAAGATGTTGCTAGTAGTAACAACAACGAAATAAACGTTATATTTTTAAAAATCTTTAGAAATTTGAAACTAGAAAGAAAACTATTATAAAATTGTATTAAAGTAAATATCGAAAAGTAGAAGAACAGATATATCAATATGTTGTCTAATGAAAAAATTGCCATAGATAAACATAAACACTTTCAAAAGAAAAAATTTTATAAAAACGTTTTTATACAAATATGTTTTTACAGTTAGAAAAATTGTTTTAGATTTCTAATTGCTGTTATGGGAAATAGAAAAACTATTTTTTCTTTAGAAAAAGTGTTTTTTTTTTTGAGTTTACTTACAATTTTATTTATTTACCCTGTTTTTTAATGTATTTAAAAAAAATCCATTTTTTATATATTTTTGTATTTCATTCATATATTTCTTTTTATTTTTGTTTTATGTTTTCAAACTTCTTTTAATACTAATAATTTTCATTTCTTTTAAAGGTTTCCATTTTTTGGGGTTTAAGTTCTAACTGCTTTGCAACAAAGTTTCATAGTTTTTTGATGACGGTTTAGATTTTTGTGTTTCTTTATAGGATTCATTTTTTATAGTCATAATTTAAAAAGGTTTAACAATATTTGTATGATTTTGTTTTAAATAAAAATATAAAAAAATATAATTTAAAATAATTGTTTAAATAAAAAGAAAGAAAAATAAGTTAAATTTTAGGTGATGTTAACAGGATTTTTATAGTTTATTTAACATTTGTTTGATTGGCCTTTTTTTTATTAATTTTTTAATTTTTAAAGTAATTGTCCTTTTATTAAATTTTGTTTTTATTACAAATATCTGGAACTATATTAGGTTCTTTTTTTAAGTGCTGTAGTAGAAGTTGTGTTTTTTTAATAAAAAACCCTTTTGTTTTTTGTTTGTTTTTTTTTTATTTATTTGTGGTATGAAAATATGTTTTTTTTTGTTTATTTGTTTTTATTAAATTATTGTAAGTGTGGTGACTAGAAATAAAAATACAATATTAAATTAGAACATAATATTATGAAACTTAAATTAAGAAAATAAAAAGTTTTAAAACTAATACAAAATAAGCAAAATTATTGTTTTAAATTTAGAGTAAATAATAAGTTTTAATGTCTTCCTTTTGTTTTTTTAAGGGGTTTGTGTAAATAAAAAATTATAATTAAATTATAATTAAAATAATAATTAAATTAAAAATTATTGTTAATAGAAAAATAATAAATTATATAATAAGTTTTGGGCTAATCTTTGCATATAAATATAGTTTATGTTTGAGCATTTTTTGGATATTTTTTTTTTTTTTTTCAAAGAA
The DNA here is from genome assembly GCF_015586225.1 of Lucilia sericata. Classification (NCBI taxonomy): domain Eukaryota; kingdom Metazoa; phylum Arthropoda; class Insecta; order Diptera; family Calliphoridae; genus Lucilia; species Lucilia sericata. The sequence continues at coordinate 95,620 of NW_023994842.1, read as the reverse complement.
AATATTTTGTTTATAAGACATAATTGTATTTGTGGTTTTTCTACTTATTAAATTATTTTTAAACATTTTGATTTTAAAAAGGAAAAGTAGAGTCGTTTTTTCATAAGAATTTTAAGAAAAAATTCTGAAAAATAAGTTAAGTTTTAAGGGGGTTGTGTTGATTTTTTTATTTAGAAAATTTATGTTTTTTTGTTCGATTTTTTTTTGGGTTTTTAATTCTTTATTTTGTTTTAAATAATATGTATGATTTTCCTTCTATTTTAACAAAAATACATTATTTTTATTTCTTTTTTTATATAAAGATTTTCGAAATCTTTTTTTATAACAAAAATAGTTATATTATTGTTATTTGTTTGTTTTTCGTTTAATTAGTTAAGAGGTTTTTATTTTAATTTAAAAACATTTTTTTTTTTGGAAAATTATTTAATTTATCACTGTTTAATGATAAATTTTGCTTGGTATCACTGCCTTTTAAATTTCATATTTGGCATCACTGCCTAATGACAATTAAGTGGCAGCCTTGCTTTATTTACAAATATAAACAATAACAAACAAATTTTGCAAAACTCATATTATGTTTACAAATTTATTTATTTTTCAATGAAATTATATTGTACAACTTGAAATTGTTTATATTTTATAAGGAATTTTCATTATTTTAAAAAAAAAAATTAAGTTATTATGGGAAAATTTCTTAAGGTTTTAAAGATTTTTGACAATTTAGCTTTAAATTTGGAAAGTTTGTAAATAAAATTTATTTTATTTCTTTAATTTTATCTGGAATTAGGTACTTAATACAAAAACACTATTATTGTTTGTTATTCGTTTGGAAACTTTATATTATAATAATTTATAAAATTCTTCTATGTTCTTCGATATTTATAGATTTTTTTTTAATTATGGTTTCAGTTTTAGTAAATTGTTTTAAAAACAAAATTTTTTTGTGAAAATTTTCAATTTTTAAATAAAATATTGTTAATTTTAAACTTTTCTTTATAATTTAGAGTTTTTAAATTTTTTTGTACGCCAAAATCAGCACCAAAACTTTAATAAAATCAAACAAAATTTTAAAATAAAAATGTTGCACTTTATCTAACTCCCATAAAAATAAAACAAAATTTAGAAAAAAAATGTAAATTTTGAAAAAATTATAAAAAAAAACTTTGGTTTTAATATAAAACTACTAATTTGGATTTGGGCTTTTAAAACATATTTTCTAAACAATTAAATAATAATAATATTTTTTTGTAGTTTAAAAACAAAATTTCATTTAATTAAATAAAAGGCCTTGTTTGTTTTTAGTTTAAAAAAAGAGCTACAATTAAATCCAAGTTTTTATATAAAATTTGTGTATGTTTTTTTGTTTCATTTTTAAAAACTATAATACAATTATAATAAAATCACATAATACTTAAATATAAATAAACTTAGAAAAAGAAATACATTTAATTAATATTTAAATTTCGTCCATGTTAAGAGTATATAATTTATTTATTAATACACTTAATATTTATATAATTTTTTGCAAAAAAAGATCTAAACAAAAAAAAACGTGAATTATTTTTTAAAACTTTAGTATTTTCTGTTAGTTTTTAGTTATTAAAGTTTGCGAGTTTGTTTTTGTTTGTTTTTATATAAAACAATATAATCAAGTTTCCATAGGATCTCGTTTTTTCATTCATATTGTATACATGTCTTATCATTTTCACTCTCTTTTTCTTTGTTAAAAAATCTAATCAGTTCTTATTTAGGCTTAACTTGGGCTGTAGTTATTTTCGAGAACACTTATGTGGTATAAGTGCGTATAACATCTCTAATAACAGCCCGACAAAGGGGACACTGTCCACCGCCCACACCACGCCATTGTTCAATGGCACAGTCATAGCACATGCACATATGACCACAACTGTAAAGAACTGAATCAATTTGATTTTCATAGCAAATGGTACATTCAGCACCGGCAGAATCGCTATGATCTATTAATTTTTGGCTGTTAACCGAGGCACAATTATTAGCAGCTATAGAAGAGGCAGTATGGGGCTGAAAAAAAAAAGAAAAACAAAAATCAATTAAATCAATAACCTTGACTTTTAAATTGCTCCACAATTTGGAAAACAATTTTTACTTTATAAAAAAATCTACAATCAAAACCATCAATTATTAACTCACCTCCATAAATTGTGCGTTTGTTAGATTTCCCACTAAAGTATTAACATTTGAACTACTGCTGGCACCACTTGAACAAGAGTTGCCGCCGGCAGCAGCAGCATTCGCTGTATTCGTTGTCTGATTGATGCGTGCCTGTGAGGCAGATAGAGCACTGTTCAAATCCATGGCTGAAGTGGCAGGCGGCAGATTTACCACCAACACAGTACCGCCACCATTCGGTTGTATTTGTATCATTTCACCATTCGAGGGCATACTAATCATACGTCCACCGGCTGAGGGTGGTGAGCAAGTACCATTTAATATACCTGAGGTGGTACCGGCCGCTAAATTATTAGTCGATTGCATCGAGGCCAATGTGGAGGTGGAGGCGCTTATAGTGCCGTGTGTTACATTCAGCTGGGAGGGGTGTATGATTTTACGATTATCGGAGATTTGACTATTCAGACTGTTAATAGACTCGGAAACGGGTATGTTGACTATGCGTTGCGAGGAGCCGGCTACGGCTGAGGGCGGATAATTGACCATATTGGGTAGTTGTTGACGGAACATGCGCACCGATTGGGTGGAACCATAGACATCTAAGAAGGCCCACAATTGTAAAGATTGATCGACATGCATCACCACTACCGCGGGGCCGTTATTTTTGCTAATGGTCACCTCACCATTGGGCGCCACAAAGAAGGCTATTTCATCGCCTCTTTGGGGAGCGGCCGCTATATCCTTGCTCACTACCCAGTATTCGGGACGATCTAATAGGAAGTCAGAATCATTGGGCAAGTCGCCGGGCTGCAGGGCCGATGGATTGCAGGAGGTCAAACCCAAAGCCAAGGCTCCCACATACATTTGTTCAGTTTTCAATATTTGCACTATTATCTTCTCGCCTATTCTTATGGGACGGGCAGTGAAAACATAACCCTGACAGAAATCATTTTCCGTGCGTGAGGCTATAAAACGATCATGTGATAAACGTACATTACGTCCTTTGGTAATGTGAAAGGGTACTGGTATTAAACGGCCATTGGCATTGTATCTTAAGGGAGGCAAGCCATTGGCTAAATCAGAGGCCAAAGCCACCTGGTCACCGGTCAAATTAAGAGACTGCATAGAAGTCATAACCGTACGCTCTAATTCATGTTCATACTGGCCAGCAGGCAAAGATCTTCTAGATTGTTGATTAGGATGATGAGGATTTAGGCCAGCCATCTGAGGTCCCGGTAAAGTGCCGGTCATGCCAGGAGCCATTAAGGCGGGAGGTAAGCCCACTCCACCACTTTGTTGATACATATAAATGCGGGCATCTAAGAACTCAATACCCGTACAATTGCCATAAATATCAATAATAGTCCATAGTAAACCTCGGGTATCTATGCCCGACAATATCACACCCTTTTCCTCATTATTAATACCATAAATAACATCTCCGGCCGAATTGACATAGTAATATAAAACATTATCTTTTTCACAGTATTGTTCATGCAAAGCTTTAGCCCAGAACCCAGGACGATTTGTTAAATCAGGACAGGCATATTTGGGCAGCGTACCCTCTAGAGTGGCTGGATCATTGCTAGTGAAACCGAAACGTATGCCACCATTCCAATTATTCGAAATTTCAGCAAATTTTACACAAATTCTTTCATTAATGCGCACCGGACGAGCGGAAAAGGTAATGGCGCGACAGAAACTCTCGAAACGTCGAGCCAAGGTGCCATCGCGAGAAATGCGTATATTATCACCGTGCACATGATGAAATTGTAGGGGTGGCAAGTTATTGGGTCCAGGGCAAGATGAGGGTGAACGACGTACTAAAAAGAAAGAGAAATTTACGAAAATTAGTTGATTTTTAGTTTAAATTGTTAAAACTAACAGATTTCAGAGAAAAAATTAAGAATGTAAGCAATTGCTTAAATTTTTTTTTTCAAGAAATCTTGGACAAAAAAGTTAAGCCATTTTTTTTGTTTATAAAAAGTATTTTCCTTGTTTCTGAAATGGTTTGAAACGGAAATTAGTCCTTTTTCTAGCTGAGGGGGTGGAAATAATGCTTTTCAACAGAAACAATCAGTTGCAAGTAATTTTGTTACAGTTACAACACTTCAATGGAAAACCCTTAATACATATGACAATTATCCCAGACAATAATGAGGAACACTTGTTTTTAAACAAAATCGTAAGAGAATTGAACAAATCTTTGTAATAAAACGAATACAAAAATGCATGCAGAAAAAATGCATGAAAAACGAACATTTTGTTTGTTTTGGAAGATACTTTTTACTTATTTTACTAAGCTAAAAATGTTAGGAATATTTCGGTTTCAAAATTTTATTATAAAATTAAAGATTTCATTGAATTTTGTAAAAAAAAATCGTTCAGTTTTTCTACTAATGTTTACATTTGTTTTAATACAGCCTCAATTCATTAAGCTTTGTTTACAAACAAACACTGTCTTATCTATCTCTTTCGCTAAGACAGTAATAATGGAAACTCTTTTATTTTGTTTACATTTTTGACAGCATCTTCACGGTAAATTTAAAGTATGGCTAATCATTTCTAATTTAAACGTTTTTTTAGCAAGAATATTAAATAATTGTCCATAAATCATTGTTTTAGCAATATAACTAAACAAATTAAATTAACTCTAGGTATTTGACTAAATTTCTATCTATTACTCTTGTAATATGTCATGTTTTTCTAATGATTTCCTTAACATAACAATCACAAAATGCTTAAACATAAAAAAGAAAAATTAAAAAACAATTATTTTTTTATTTATAAAGCATTAAACTAGTGTTTAATGAACAAATTGTTAAGCATTAAAAGTATTGGAAAAAAGTATGTATAACTAAAAAACGTGATTTCCTTTGTACATTTTTTTCTATAATTATTTATTACTTTAAGACGTTGTAAAACTGTTTGGTGAATAGCCATGGAATTTTCTTTAAACGTTAGAGGAATACTAAAAACTCTAACCTAAATATAAAGCAGAAAAAAACATAAATGAAAAAAAGACGTAATTTATGCATAATAAGTTTTTCATTACATTAATAAGGTTAAACACGCCAGCAAGCAGATCTTGTCTTAAGAATTTCTTAGAACGGAAGTAAAATCAATGTTTGTTATAGATTTTTTCTCTTTTAGCATGTTGTTTAAGACGTGTTTAAACTTCCTTAAAAAAGCGGTTTATTTTTTCTTCTGCTATAATGTTATTTAAGAACTCATAATCAAAGCAGCCTTGAGATATAAATCAGTTTAGTGGTTAAAAAGGAAACAAGCGGAAGTTAAACTAATATTCATAATTATAGATATGTATATGCACAGGGAATACATTGAACTCTTAAAATATATCAAATTTCTTGTTAAGATTTTCGTTTAATCTTAAAAAATAAACTACCTAACATTTTCTGTTGTTCTCTTTGAAAATATCCGTTTCTGGCATAAAAGAAACCACTAACAAAATTTTTGTTTAATTATTTTTATAACAAAAAACATCTGTCGTTTTTTTTTCCTATATGTATTTGAGTTAAGGGGATCAAAAACAACCCCTAATGCATAATATTAAAGTTTTAAGTCATTGTAGCATAATTTGTAACGCTCTTTTCCCTTCTTCTTCTACTTTTTGGAAGAAAAAAAATACTAAATAATTAAAGATCAACCCCTATTTTTACTAACTCTACCTGCTCTTTTACTATAACCTATTTATCATTTATTTTCTTTATATTTCTAAAAATTTATCTTAAAGATCTTTTTTCAGTTCATTTTAAATCAGGTTTTATTTTAAGTCTTCTTTTTTCCTTATAAAAAAGCCAGCTGGCACATGCCTTCTTCAAAATTTTGTAAATTTATTTTTTTTTTCTTTTCCATTATCGGAAAGGGTAGCTAGTATGTTGAAATGTTGAGGGTTTACTTTATGAACATGTGCATTTCTTCTTTTTTTCTTGATTTTTTATGTCGCCAGTTAGTTTATTGTTATTATGGATGGCACGCGCCAAGACAAGCTATCATCCTTATGTTCCCTTCACATTTTTAAGCGTTTATATTTTTTGTGTAAAAAAAGCTTCTGTAAATGTTATTTTTGCACTTGTTTTATAGGTTTTTTTGTTCTTTTTATACACATGTCGTTGATGTGCTAAATTTAGCCAAGAAAAAACATTTAAAACCACATCCTTAGTTTTATAAAAACATCATATAAAGGAATTTAATTTTAAACTTTATATGCAAAATAAGATCAATTAAAAAACTTTACAAAAAGTATAAATTTAACGCATGTTTTAATTTTAAACTTAATATGTAACAATTAAAATGTTGTTATAGACTAAAACCTCACAAAAAAGCACTTAATTAACAACACTTGTAATCAGGAAGATGCCAATTGATTGTCAGTTAGTAAGCCTTGCCAATTCAGCGACTTTTGCATTAAACTTAACGCTTTTGTTTAAAACAAAAATCACATTTTTCTCAATGTTGTGTTTTTTATTGAAATCGAATGATTTCATCATGTAACCAGAAAAAGAAACCTGATTTACAGTGTATTTGCTTTTTAAATTTATTGAATTTGAAATTGTTCGTTTTATTTCAATGTTTCTTTAACAAACCCAAGAAAAATTCCCACGCTCAAGTGAAGAAACAAAAAAAAAAAAAAAAAAAAAAAAAAAAAACACAAATTATCGTGAATCAGTTGTTAGTTTCAAATACTTTATGCAACTTTTTTCAAAGACAACATAATTTTTTTGTGGTTTAATAGTTTAAAAATAAGCTTAACAATTGCAAATTGCAAAAAATTACATGCAGGTTGTTTTAAAAATCGAGAAATCTTTGACATAACTGAGAGCATGAGAGAAACAATCAAAAGAGACTCTCAGCATTAGTTATAGCAGATGTACAAGAATGGTAAACAGATTTTCCCACGTTAAACATAAATGATTTTAAAGTTTTTTTTCGTTTAAATTGGAAAAACTTAAATGTTAATGTTTACACAGGAAAATAAAGCAATAATAAGAAAAATAAAATTTTCTTAAAATTATACTAAAAATTAATAAAGAAATTTTATATTTTCTAATACCTTTAACAGGTTTAAATACTTTTGTTTTACAGAAGCCATATATAAGCTAATAACTACCACAATTTCCTTTAGGAACGGAGCCAGTAAGAGTGTTAAATTAAAAAACCAGCTTAAGTTTAAAAATGACGCATAAAATGGAAAAAGAATATAAAAAAACAAGAAATACACACTTCCGTTTTAAGCTCATTTATTATTAAATAAAAACAAACAGACTATATAGATAAAAACACACACAGATTAGTTGCAAAAAAAAGAACATTCTAAATCCAGACTGTGTTGCACAACATCAAAACAAATGTAGTACAAAATAATGGATAATCATGGGTCACTTCACTATATACAAAAGTTTAATAAACTCTTTGCTTGAAATGTTAGTAGAAAAAAATATGATATTTAAAACAAAAACGCTGAGTAATTTGATAACCCACACATATGATTACTTTACTTATGAAAGAACAGTAGTTAAAACTTGAAATAAAGTTTAACTAACAAACTATTTCAGTTAAAAATAAATAATTTAAATAAATTTTAACCAGATAGGTATTTAATTTTAAATGAAATGTCTTTCATACTTTGTTATTTTTAGCAAAAAAAAAAATATTAAAAAATAAATGTTTTGCTTAAAAACGCTTGTTTTGCTAATAAATTGCTTAGTTGATAACACTTTCTATAGTTAAATGTCAACAAAAGCGAGGAAATGATATTTACCGTTAACTGGCAGATGAAATATCCTTCAAATATACCATAAGAAGCAAACAATGATGCCAGATGGATAAAAAGGTTAAAGTTAAGGAATTTTGTTTTAATTAATACAAAATAATTAAGATTAAAAATAAAAACATATAAAATAATAAAAAAAAATATAGAAATGTAAAATTTCCTTAAAAATGCTAAATTTAAATCAATGAAATCAAATGTGTATGTTTAGTGGGTAAGACATGATTTTGGGTTTATTTTTTGAAAAAAAAATCCAGCAATTGCGGTTAGATTTTTTAAACAAAACTAACTCATACTTAATGACTTAAATTAAACTAAAAAAGAAAAGAAACAAAATTTTAGCACACTCAAAAGGTCAATTAAGTTAAAGTATATGAAATAAAACCCACAAAATGTATATGAAGTCTAGAAAATTTAATTTCTATTTTAGTTTGCTTTTTATTTAAACAAAATAATATCTCTTTAAACAACTATAAAACATCTGAAATATTATTTTCTAAACACCCTTTTGTTGAATTTCCTCTTAAAGATGTTTACAACAACAATATAAATTAAGTACCCCTTTTTGTCTGTTTATATGTATACTGAAGTTGTTATTTAAACTACTTCAACAAATAATTATCGTCATCATTTGTTTGTAAGCATGTACTCCAAAGATATTCAGCTGTTTATATGCCTGAATGGTACAAAGTAGAGTGATAAAAATTTGTATGATACAATTATGATGTTTTAATTATAATAGAATTTTACAAAACAATATAAAATGTTGTGGTTATTTTATACATAATCGCCTAAAGAAACCCATAAACACTTAATAATGTAGTGTTGAAGATAAAATATATTGAAATTTTCCCTTTTAGTATGAATAAGAATGTATTAGTATTATACTTTTCTAATATTTCATTAAATTTCGAAATATTTTATATTATATTAAATAAAAATTAATATTTTCTTTGCATTTTTTTATAATTCCTTCTTTTTGTCATAAATTTTGCGAAATTTTTTTATGTTGTGGTAAATATTTTAATTCTTTACTATAAAGCATTTTTTACATCTGGCATCATTGTTTTTTTCTGTTATGGGACATTTGTCATACTACATAACGGTAAATAAGCTTTTGTTTACATTTTACTTTTAAGGTGTTGCCAATTTATAGTTTTTAAAAGTGAATAAGCGTTCTTTGTTAAAAAAAAGTGAAAATTTCTTGAGAAATATAATTTAAACAGAAAAAAGTGAAAAACTAAATATTAAACTTTTCTAATATTAAAATTGAAAAAATATTAAATTTTTACAAAAAAAAATTTAAACGTAGGCTTTTAAATGTGATTTCTTTCGTCTTTGTAATAAAATGTTCATATTTTCTTGTTAAAAAATCAAGACAATATCATTTAATTACTTTGTTTTTTTATGAAATTGATATTATACTTTATTAAAAATTGTGCATGGGTGTTTAAGCGATCTTTGAAACATCTAATTTGTATGACACCACGCATGCTTAGTTAATATTGTTATTCTAATAATGTTAAGTGGGTTTTTGGAGTAAAAAAAACGGCTTTTATAGTAAATTTACAAGTGTAGTAAAGAGACCACGCAATTTTTTTTCAAAACCAAGTATTCATTGATAAATTTTTGTTTGAAATCAAAAAATTAACATAGTTTAAATGGTTTTCTTATTTATTTAATAAAAGTGGGAGTATTTATTTTTTAACTCTGATAATTTAATAAACATGTTAACATATTTTTAATATAAATAACATTTAACCTTTAAAGGTCGCTTTTCACTTTTAAGGTAATAAAAAATTAAAATGCAAACTATTGTTATGAACTTCCGTTTAAAAAGAAAAATACATTTAAATGAAAATGTTTGTGTTTTTTCAACAAATTAATTGTTGACACACGTTTTAGCTTAACAATATGAACAAATTAGCTTTAAAGGTTTTCAAAGGCTAGACTTTGATTTTCATTGGTGTTTAGGAAAAGTCATTAAAATTTAAAAAAACAGGGTGTTAGGGTGTAGTTTTATTATTAACATTGTTTTTTAGAAGTGTGTGTTTGAGAATAATAATCAACTGGTTAGACGACACGTGACCTAAACGCCAAACAACCTACGCCTGGTTTTTAAATGGTTTATAATTTCAAATAATAAACACCCAGGCGTTAGACAAAGTCTACACATAAATTTCTTATAAATGAGTAATATTTGTATAATTTTTTCAAAAACAAGCCGATTTCTTTAAATATTTCTTTATTTTAAAGATATACATACGTATACAAAACAAATTGTGTGCTTATGTGGTGTTAAAATGTGTTTTATTTGATTTCATTTTTTTTCTTTAAATCACTGAAGCATAAGACCCCTTCTAAGAATCTACAAAATCCTCTATATGTTTATGCATATAAGTGAATATGCATATGTATATAGAGAAAAAATTGTGTGTGTATATGCATCACTGAACCATAAATATGACAAGTTATTTTTACTTATTTAGAATCCCTACAAAAAAGCACTTCACCACAACTCTAGAAAATTTAAAGAAACTATTTTTTTAAAGAAATATATAGAAATTTTGTAAAGTTTATTAGCCTTTATTTTTCTATATGTGTGCTGGCTGGCTGACTCTGTACAATTTTCTCTTCCGTTTTATTATCTGTTTTTTTAATATAGATTTAGGAAAATTATATAGTTTGTTTATCGAAGCATTACAATGTAATAAATACAAACAACATGATCACCAGCATATTGTATTATACAGCAAATATATTGTTTAGTATAGCAAACTTAATACTTTTTTATTAAAGAAAATGGTTTGTTTTTTAGTTTTTAGCCAATTTAAGCACTCAAGCATGTTAAGTATTTTATTTAATTAAACTTTTAAAAATAAACTCTATGAATTTTAAAAGATTTTGTTGAAATAGAAGGAAATAGAGATTTTTCTTTTAAACGCTAACATGGTAACACTTTTGAAAAGGAAAATTTTACAATAACAAGGAGAATAAATTGACAACAGATCAAATTTAAAGCTTTACTTTAAAGAAAAGGTTTCAATTTTGGTATTATTATACAATTAAAGTTTTAAATGATTATAAATATAAGTAGTTTTAAATAATTATAAATACCCTTAAAAGAAATAGCGATTTCATTTTCAATCGCAAATGTGTTAATACATTTAAGGGATATCTTTGACAAATTTTCTTTTTACACTGAGAGAAGAGGTTGCCATACTGAAAACTTCACTGACAACACTTTAAAAGCGCAAAAATATTATATTTGGCCAAAATATCAAATTGGCATTAGTTTACCTTAATAAAACTAAGTTGCCAGAGTTTATTTTAATAATAAGACTTTGTTTGTGGTAAAAGTTAATAAAAATCACAAGTTAAAATAAGATTTAAATTATTGAAATCTTAAGCAATTTGATTAAGCAGAACCAAAATATAAAAAAATCTTTGTAAATATTTAGAATGAATGCTATTTAAATTCGATCAAAATGTGTTACTTACATATTTAAAAAAGTTTAAACCAGTTTTGTGATTAAAAAATACATATTCCCACAATAATTAAAGTAAATATTTATATATACGCTGTTTGAAAAGCACCCACTATTATTTCCTTAAATAAACAAAATATATAATTTATGCAAATTTATTAAAAAATTCAAAAAAAAAACTCAAAATTTTTCGTCTCATTATATCTTATCTTGTTTTGATTTTCTGTTAAAGGGAAGTTGTCTGTTTTATTGCAAAACTTTGTTAACCAAAAAATAATTTCTAATATTTTTAAGATAAAAACCAAAAAAGCAACATATTAAAACTGTTAAAAAAAGAAAAGGTAAATGTCAAAAATAACACCACCTATAGAGAGTTGAAAAAAAAAACAGCTGCAATTTTGTGTGTTTCAATACCTGCTATAACTGCAGGTGAGATAAAATTCCATTTTATAGAATTATATGAGGGCCGGTTTTTCTTTTCTTTCTGTAAAACTCAGCTTAAAGGAATTTCAATAATTTTGAAATGTTTGTTCTTTTTGTATATTATTGGGAAAATTGTTAAGGCTAAGAAAACGTGTGCGTAAAGATAACACAGCAAAATAGTTAAACACATGTTGTTGTTGTTGGGATATAGGCTGCTTATTATACATAAAGTAGGAGCAGCTGTTGCTTAACTATAACTATTTCAATTATTTTAAATTGCTGGCAATTTACTATGCACAAATTTGAAATACAAAATCCTAAAATTTAAAAACATTTTTTATTTAAGCAAAAAAATTTAAGTTTTAACAAAAAAGCAGCTGGTTTATTATATTTATAAAATTTAATTTTTTATTTTTTTAACCCAAGTTTAAACCCTTTTTATGTTGAAAACCGGTTTAAACTTTAAACTTCAAAGATTAAACACCGCTAATTTGTAAATAAACAAAAACTATTTAATATTTTAACAATCTGTTAAATTTTTAACAAAAATGTATTATTAAACAATTAGTTAATAATGTTATCTATTACAAACAAAAATCAGTTAATTTTTGTGTAATTACCAAAAAGCCCCTTTTCCCAAAAATTAGGTAATTTAAAAAAACACAAATGCCATAAACTTGTTAAAACGATGACACATTTTGCAATTGTTCAAAAATTAATAAAAAATTTAACTGATTACGCTATATTATTGATATATTTTTGGCGAAATCAATTGTATTTAGATAAGAAATTAATATTTGAAAGGTTTGTTTTAAAACAAAACAGTTAAGAAATAAAAAAATAATTTTACTAGAAGTAATAGAAGTAGATAGGAAAAGGAAAATTATTTCATTATTAAGTGTTTAACATTTAAATTTTCTCAAAAAGTATCTTATTTATTAACTAAAGTGTTAAATATGTAAATTTTCTTCAAAAAAGTTTTATAGTTTATTCTATTATTTAACAAAATGTGTAATATTTACTTTAGGTTTTATACAATTTTATCCCCTTATAAGGTATAATAATATAAAAAATAAATAAACAAACATTAAAATAAAAAATAGCAAAGTTAACAACAACAAAAACTACATAAATGGGTTAAAAGTAAACCGTGAGAAGTTTAAAGAAATTGATTAACAATTTTCAAGAAGTTCATAGCTGCAATACAAAAAAGAGAGAGAGAAGCCAATCGGTCGCAGACAGATAAAGAGTAAAAAATAAAATACACTGATAAAAATAAAAAAATTAAATAGTTATTTATTAATTTTAACTCTTTTTTCCTTATCCATAAAAAGTCCAGCGGTTTAGTTTTGTGCGTGAAAGGGTTAAAAATATAGAGTTTTGCACAAAAACCTTAAACATTACATTTTACGTTTAACTAAGATTAAATTTCAGCTAAAAAGCGCTTAATCTGGCAACCACCACCAAAAGTAAACAAACCGTCACTTCAGCATAAACTTCAAGTGAGAAAGTGACAGAAATAAATCAAGCAGCAACACAAACATAAACAAAACATTGACATCAACAAAAATTCTATCACAAACGAAATTGACAAACTTTATTAATAAACAAAATTATTAATTGGCTTGTTTTTTCATTAAATATATTTCTCTCAGTGTTTAATTACTAACACAAATACCACTGAAAAGTATAAAACTTACTCATAGTTTAATTATTTGTTTGTTAATTTTGTAAAAGAAAACAACAACAACAACAACTAAAGAGTAGAAGAATGAATGAAGAAAAAACTAAAACACTACATGTCTGTTGTTTTCTTTAATTCATTGAGGAAGATAATATCTTTGTTTAACTATAGGTTAAAGAGATAAAACTTTACACAATATAAGCTTTGAGATGTGTCTGCTTTTTAAATGGGGAACAAAAATAATAACAAAGATAAATTTAATAGTAAAGACGTGCGTGGAAAACTAAAATCAGTTAAAGAAAACTAAAGAAAAAAAGGCTAAAATTAAGGTGAATTCCTGCCAAGAAAAGTAATTTAAACAGCTGATCTATTAAAATTCGATTTCTTAAAAAATGCCAAAAATGAACCCCATTTTTCCTAAATTCGCCTTTATTTTGACCCTATTTAATAACTAGTTTAAAGTAAACAAACATGTCAAACATTACATTCTAGTTGTAGTAATTATTGCGTTTTTAAACTTGTTATCTGTTTTAAAGGGATAAATAGCATTTAACTAAAGAGAGGAGGTGATATAGGGGGTTTATTATAAACATTAAACCAGCATTTTACAAGAAGCCAGGTATGACAACATAAAAGGTAAACAATAACACTACAGAGTTGTGCTAATAAACAGTAATGCCAATTATATAATTGTAGTAAAAGGCTACAAATTAAAAGCTTTTATTAAAGAAAACGCTTAAAAGACATTACTGTTAATGTTTAGATCTTGCCGATTATGATTTTCTTGGAGTTTGTTGATGGTTTTTGTTTAAAATATATTTTCCCAGACACAAACAGCTTTTAAACTTATAACATAAGAAGGTTTGTTTGTTTTCTATAAAAAAAAAATCAAGGTTCAAACGTGTGGTTTTTTAAATTGACTTAATAAGTTAGTAATTTTTTGTTTATAAACGGAAGAGTTTTTTTTTAAGAAAAATATTTCAGTTTTAAAAGCATTATGAGTTGAATTTTTATTTGTTAAAGCATGTTTTTACTGCTTTTAACTAATGTTTAATTAAATATGATTTATTAAACAAATAAAATCTATTGTTTTATTAGGAAATTACAATAAACCATGTTTGTGCTCTATTTTGAATTAATTGCAACATGTTGTAACTTGTATAAAAATGGTAAATAACTGTATTATAGCGTGCAACATGCTACAGCATGAATGAACATGTTATAACAATGAAAAAGGGTTAATTTTTGATTAAGGCAAAACGGTAAAACACAATAAATAAAAAGAAATTCCAGTTTTGGAAAAAAATTAACCTTTTAATAAATTTATAAAAATATACTAAAAAAATTTAAAAAAAAAATAATAAAAATTTTAAAAAATCTTTGAAGATTATTGTAAAACTATAAAAAATTTTAATTTCTACAAAATAAAATCTAGAAATTTTTAAAAGATTTTATGTTTTATTTGAAAACTATTAAACAATTAATTAAATCAATTGAATTTTATGAAAAAAATTTTAAATTTTTTAAAAATTATTTATGTTTTATTAAATTTTAAGAAAATATATTTTATTAAGAATCTTAAAATATTATATAAATTTTTATAAAAAATATTTATTTTAATATTTTTTTTTTCAAATTTCAAAATTTTTAAATAAAATATTTTAAAAAATACTAACCTAAACCAAATCGTTTTTTGATTTTCTTCAGCAAATGCATTTTCTTTTTACTACTCATTTTCGTATCCTTGTCATGATGTTCCACATGATGATGATGGTGATGATGTTGTTCCATAACCATAACATGACCACCACCCGTACTTTGAGCCATATAACTTGAAGGTATTTCGGTAAGACCCATTTTTTGTTTATTTCAATACAATAAACTTTTAATTCAACGTAAATAAATAACGTTTAAAAAATAACACTTTTTTGGCAAAATTATAATTTAAGGCGATTTTTAGAAGAAAAAAGCGCTTTTTAAAAAAAAATTTAACACAGTTTTAGTATTTCAATACATTTTTATATAGTTTGAGTTAATATTTTGTTGTTGTTTTTTAATTTTAATAATCCTTAAAGGTGGTTGTTGT
>NW_023994842.1:0-75000 GCF_015586225.1 Lucilia sericata | reverse complement strand
TACATGATTGTGGAATTCAAAAAATGATCTTCGTTCTTTTGACGATCCTCATAAAAGTACGTGAACGATAGCGCTAAATTACTCCATTTTAAATTTCCCTTAAAGTATTTAACTTTAACATTTACTACAGCACACACATGTTTATTCCTAGATCTTGTAAAATATTTCCAAAAAAAAGCTGCAAAATCTATTTAGAAATAATTCCTTGGCACAAGATCCTTTAAGGAATTTACATGCATAATTAATTTGCGGTTGCTGATAAAACCTAAAATTAAAGAAGAACGACATGCTGCCTAAATAAAAATGCATAAAAATTAAAATATGTTTCTAGTTTTGAACAATAAATTCGAGTAGTTAATGAGTATGCAACACAAATGCAAACGAGTAAGAGGAATATTATGGCAGCTGTTTGATACTGTTGGCAGACTGACTGCATCTCTGCTGTCTTCCTTCGTTCGCTCTTTTCTTCTTTGTAGAAGTGTAAGTATTGATGTGTTGCTGATTTTAATCGTACCTTCATATTGTTGTTGTTGTAATTATTCTTATTTTTAAAAGCGAAACAGAGCAGATTGTCCTTTCAGAAAAGGAGAACAAACAACCACAACAACAAACACACATATAGAAGAGCAAAAAAAGGTTCAGTGCCAAGAAAACTATAAGTGTGCCAAAGGTAGAGAAGAACAAAGACAAAAAACAACAACAAATAATGAGACTGATGAAAAAAAAGGATACGAATTTAAGATGAAATGATGCATATGTGTTGAAATGTTTAAATATTTGCCAAAGGAAACGGAAAACGGAAGTAAATTTTGGGGTATAAAGTTAATAAGATATTTCGTTTTTTTTTCTATTAAAAATTTAATGAAAAATATTACAAAAACGTTGTTTAAACAAATTTAAATAAACTGATGGACATGTCCAGTTGTTTAAATAATAAAAAAAAATTAAATATTAAAATAACAAGTCATTCTCAAGCAATCCCCACAATTTCCTTTGTGGGGATTGAAACAAAATACATATGTAGCAATTTTATAAAATTCTAGAGTAAATTTTTACCGAAATATTGCTAATTTTTAATTTCCCTTTAAAAAAAAAGTCAAAAAGCTTAATTCCCAAACTGGGTATTAAAAATCCCATTATGGGGAAATGTAATAAAACTATAATTTCTTATAATTGAAGTGTATAATATCATCTATTTATTCCAAATTTTCAATTTCCTGTTAAAATTTTTCAAAATACTAAATTCCCAAATTGGGTATTTTAAATCTCCTTATTAGAAAATGTAATAAAATTACAATTTTGTACAATATTTAATTTCCTTCGAAAATTTAAAAAAAAAACTAAATTCCCAAATTGGGTATTAAAAATCCCATTATTAGAAATTGAAATAAAAATTGAAATAAAATAATTAAATTGTATCATTTCATCTAATAATTACAAATTTTTAATTTCCCGTTAAAATTTTTCAAAATACTAAATTCCCAAATTGGATATTGTAAATTTCCTTTCTAGGAATTACAATATAATTGCAATTTTGTGAACTTCAAGGATTAAATTTGCCCAAATATTAGAAATTTGTAATTTCCTTTTAAAAATTTTCAAAAAATAAATTCCCAAATTGGGTAACGAAAATCCCCTAATTGTGAATTTAAATAATACTACAATTTTATATAATTAAAGTTTGTAAATTCATTCAAATTTTAAAATTTGCGTTAAAATAATTCAAAATTCTAAATTCCCAATTTGGGTCTTTTAAATCTCCTTTCTAGGAATCGAGTATTAAAAATCGAATTTTGGGAATTTAAGAAAACTAGCGATTTTATATATATTAATATCATAAATTCATCTAAATATTAAAAACTTTTAATCTTTTTGTTAAAAAATAAAACTCCTAAAAACAGAATTCCTAATTTGGGTATTAAAAATCCCATTTTGTGAATTTCATAAAAATAGTGATTTTATATAATTAAACTACATAAATGCATCTAAAAATAAATAACTAGAATTTTTTTTTTATTAAAAAATAAATCTAACTGTGTTCCCAAATTGGGTATTAAAGATCCCCACTTTGGGAATTTTAAATAAAGGAATATTTTCATCTAGTTTAAATGTATAAATTTATCTAAACATTTAAAATTATTAATTTTAGATTAAAAATATATAAAAAGTAAATTCCCAAAATGGGTATTAAAAAATCCCATTTTGGGAATTAAAATAAATAAGTGTTTTATGTTACTAGACCGCTTATATTGATGGACATAATACAAATTTGTTATTTTTTAGTAAAAACGAATTAAAAATCTAAATTCCTAAATTGGGTATTGAAAATGCCCATTTTGGGAATTTAATAAAAAAATTGATTTTATATAATTAAAACTATTCTTTTAATAAAATGGTTTAACTTTTTGATATATTATATGAATTCCTTAATTAGGTATTAAAAATGTCCATTTCGGGGAAGTGAATTTTTTGAGAAATTTTGAATTTTTAGTGAAAAATTTAAACCACAGTATGAATTAATGTACATTTTTGATAAAAGTTTGAGTTTTCGGTTTAAAGTATTTTTAGTTGTTTTTCTGAAAACCACAAAATATAATTGAAAATTGTGTAGAAGAACAATATAGTGCTAATAAATTAAAATAGAAGATCAGAGATTAATAATACGACTTAAAGCTCTTCAAAAAATCTAGGTAAATATTATGAAAAATTCTTTGAAATCAGATTTAGAAAAGATTATAAAAAATTATTTGGTAAAAAGGGGATGATATATGAACTATTTCTTATCAAATTTATTAAAGCATTGGATACGTCAATACTTTTCTAAACTCTTTTCAAGATGATCGTGACAAATTTAAATTTTCAAAAATAAAAACATCTTTAAAATTTACCAAAAAAAAAATCCGATAGTAAAATTAAACAAAAAAACTCGAAAAAGAACAACAAGTATATAAAACCAAATAAATAATGAGGGAATTAAATGTTAAACACACGTCTGCTAGACACACGTCCAGTGTTTAATCAGAATGAAATGCATGTGTGTGTGTGTGTCATTGGTTAGAGTTGAAAAACCATGTTAAGTATAGAAAATTTCATATTGAATGTTGTTGTTATTTGATGATTGTGTCGTTTAATATTTAAACACGAAACCCTTTTTGCTTACTTTTTTATCAGTGTCTGTGTAGACATTGGCATTTAAATTTACACCTGGATATTGGTTTGTTTTTTGCGAAACACTTTAAAAGGACAAATAAAACAACAAAATGCTTACATTCGATATTCGGTCTTTAGTTTTATAAGCAAACAAATAAACTGAAATTAAAACAGATGGAATGATGGGGGTAAACATGAAATATTATCAAAGTAGAGTAAAATTTGCGTTGTAAATGAAATGAACAGCAATGTGTTGAAAAAAGCCAATATTGTCAAGGTTTTTGAATTATTTCTCATTTGTCACATTTAAAGCGACAGGGCGATAACTATCGTAAAGGCTTCGAGAACATCGGTAGAGAAGCTTCATCACCAATTCTAACTAAATTCGCAATAAACAAATTTAATTCCCCTACAGGAATCTGACTAAGACACTTTACAGTAGAGGGATATAACTTTCATTCGACTGATTTAGCTGATAAATTTAAAATCTTAAAGCGTGAAAACTGTCCGATAGAAATGCTTTACAAGTTTTTATTTAGAATATCCAGGTAGATGCATATTTGTAATCGAAAATCCCCATATAGTCAAGCAAGATCATTTAGTTCAAAGTGTCCTGAGCGTGCGGTAGTGATCCATAAATGAGAGTTTAGTAATCATGTTTGTAATCATAAGAACAGATCATGGCTGATCGGTAACATTTAGAGTTTTAATGAGTTCTCTTAAATGATCTATCTATCTATCTATCTATCTATCTATCTATCTATCTATCTATCTATCTATCTATCTATCTATCTATCTATCTATCTATCTATCTATCTATCTATCTATCTATCTATCGACCTGTCTATCTATCTATCTATCTATCTATCTATCTATCTATCTATCTATCTATCTATCTATCTATCTATCTATCTATCTATCTATCTATCTATCTATCTATCTATCTATCTATCTATCTATCTATCTATCTATCTATCTATCTATCTATCTATCTATCTATCTATCTATCTATCTATCTATCTATCTATCTATCTATCCATCCATCTATCTATCGATCTATCTATCTATCTATCTATCTATCTATCTATCTATCTATCTATCTATCTATCTATCTATCTATCTATCTATCTATCTATCTATCTATCTATCTATCTATCTATCTATCTTAATCGTGAACAAATTCAGTGAATGTAAACACAGTCGCTTAACGTTCCAATTGTAATCGATCTGTAAAATGTACAATTTTCGGTGGTAGTTTTCAGTAGATGCCTGTGCATATCAACACTATATCTTGGCTAGCAGACTGCTGTTCGTCTAAAACTAGTCTGAAGCTGGTTGATGGTTTTGTTGCTGGCTGCATATGCATTTTGGCACATTGATATTGAAATTATTCATAATTTTTTATTGTTGTTAACATATTGTAGTTGTAGATGGGCTTTTGTTTAAGAAAAAACTCTTTTTTTGTCATTATTTTTCTCTTTTTGCATCAGGCATCAATCGGAAAGGATGCATGAATGCAAAAATATAAAGAATAATATGTAGTTTTTGTTTTTAGATCCTTTCCAAAAAAAAAAAAGAATAAAACATATTAATTGTGACCGTGTGTTGGTTGCATATGCATTCAAAGATGATGAACAAACAAATGTTTTAGTTAAAATTTTTATAATTTAGTGGTTTCATTTTAGAGAGTGGAATGACTGATATTAACAGCTGTCCCGGAGGCTAGCACAGGATGCTGTTGCTGTTTGCTATTGAGGAACAAGTACAGGATATGAATGAATATGAATATGCATGCATTCATATTCTTATTTTAAAGACATTTAAATTTAAAATATATTTTAAGAAATTATTATTATTTGAAATAAACTAAAACTTTTGTTCATTAACATTTGATTTCCCAATAAAAACGGATGATTATGATGAGTTCAAAATATTTTTTGGCAACTTTTTTTTTTTGTTAAAACAAATGCCATCTGCGTTTATGTCTGGCTTAAAACTCCAACTACTTTTTAATATTGTGCTCTTTAATAGGGACTTTTAATAACATTTGTTCAACACAACAATTATTTGCACATAATATGCATTTAATTAACAATATAGTTTATCTTTCTTTTTTCTTAATTTTTACCTGTTTTATATAAAAATTTCTTTTGGGGAGCGTTTTTCGAAAAAAATTGGCATACGAGTGTAACATATGTTTTAAATCCAAACGACAACGACTGCGTTTATTTTTAATACAAATGATGTTATAATTTTTCCTTCATAATTTTTGGGGAGTTGTCTATAAATATGATCAAAATGTCTTTCTTAATATTACAAAACATTCGTCGTCTGCAAAGTTTTTTTAATTTTGTTGAGTTTCTAAATATAAATTAAAATTCATATCCGCGCGCAAGCGCATCCTTGTTGCAGTGTGTTCGTCATCAGCTGCTTGCCCTGGTAATACATGAAATTTGATCAGTGTTACAGTTTTATCATCTGCAGTTTACACTTCTTAAATTTTGATGTTAATGTAAATAAGAAAAGAAGATTTATAAATTTGTTGGCATTTTATGGAAAAATATTTTTAGTTTTAATTGCAGCAGTTTTCATTTATTTTTTTGCAATTTTCTGGAAGAATTTGTTGCTGCACGGATGGCTCTAAACTGGGACACAAATCAGGTCTGGCGAAAACTCCGAAGCTGAAACAGAGGTTAACATATTGTACGATATCCAGAATTTTTATACAAGAACGTGTTGGACTATAACCGAATACTGTCCCCCAGTCCAATCGGGGATAGTCGCCACTTAGGTATTTGTATAAAAGAGAGGATAATCTGAGAAATTTTCTAGTCTATAGTCTAGTCTATAGTCTAGTCTATAGTCTAGTCTATAGTCTAGTCTATAGTCTAGTCTATAGTCTAGTCTATAGTCTAGTCTATAGTCTAGTCTATAGTCTAGTCTATAGTCTAGTCTATAGTCTAGTCTATAGTCTAGTCTATAGTCTAGTCTATAGTCTAGTCTATAGTCTAGTCTATAGTCTAGTCTATAGTCTAGTCTATAGTCTAGTCTATAGTCTAGTCTATAGTCTAGTCTATAGTCTAGTCTATAGTCTAGTCTATAGTCTAGTCTATAGTCTAGTCTATAGTCTAGTCTATAGTCTAGTCTATAGTCTAGTCTATAGTCTAGTCTATAGTCTAGTCTATAGTCTAGTCTATAGTCTAGTCTATAGTCTAGTCTATAGTCTAGTCTATAGTCTAGTCTATAGTCTAGTCTATAGTCTAGTCTATAGTCTAGTCTATAGTCTAGTCTATAGTCTAGTCTATAGTCTAGTCTATAGTCTAGTCTATAGTCTAGTCTATAGTCTAGTCTATAGTCTAGTCTATAGTCTAGTCTATAGTCTAGTCTATAGTCTAGTCTATAGTCTAGTCTATAGTCTAGTCTATAGTCTAGTCTATAGTCTAGTCTATAGTCTAGTCTATAGTCTAGTCTATAGTCTAGTCTATAGTCTAGTCTATAGTCTAGTCTATAGTCTAGTCTATAGTCTAGTCTATAGTCTAGTCTATAGTCTAGTCTATAGTCTAGTCTATAGTCTAGTCTATAGTCTAGTCTATAGTCTAGTCTATAGTCTAGTCTATAGTCTAGTCTATAGTCTAGTCTATAGTCTAGTCTATAGTCTAGTCTATAGTCTAGTCTATAGTCTAGTCTATAGTCTAGTCTATAGTCTAGTCTATAGTCTAGTCTATAGTCTAGACTATAGTCTAGTCTATACTATAGACTATAGTCTAGTCTATAGACTAGTCTATAGACTAGTCTAGTCTATAGTCTAGTCTATGTCTAGTCTAGTCTAGTCTATAGTCTAGTCTATAGTCTAATCTATAGTCTAGTCTATAGTCTAGTCTATAGTCTAGTCTATAGTCTAGTCTATAGTCTAGTCTATAGTCTAGTCTATAGTCTAGTCTATAGTCTAGTCTATAGTCTAGTCTATAGTCTAGTCTATAGTCTAGTCTATAGTCTATAGTCTATAGTCTAGTCTATAGTCTAGTCTATAGTCTAGTCTATAGTCTAGTCTATAGTCTAGTCTATAGTCTAGTCTATAGTCTAGTCTATAGTCTAGTCTATAGTCTAGTCTATAGTCTAGTCTATAGTCTAGTCTATAGTCTAGTCTATAGTCTAGTCTATAGTCTAGTCTATAGTCTAGTCTATAGTCTAGTCTATAGTCTATTTAATAAACGATTTATAAATCAAATTTCGTATGAAAATTTTGTTTTATAAAACTTTTATAAAATAAAATATTGTTTATAACAAGGGGGTTAATATTAAAACATTTCTGTATTCAGTTGTTTATTTGTATAAAACTTTATAATTTATTGATTTGTCATTAAAAATCCCGATAAATCCCCGTAATAAAGACAATCAAAAATGTTAACAAAAGAACACTTGTTAAACCAAAATCTCAGAGCCTTTATATAAAACAAAGCAGAAAGTACCTGTTACAATTAAAATGAAGATAAAAAACGAAAAAGTGACTTCTATATAAAATAAATTTGAAATTAAAAAAATCTAGTTTTAAAATCCGAGAGGACAATTGGAAAATACACAACAAAAATGTAATAAATTAAACAAAGGACTTTAACTAAAACTAGTAAAAATGAGCTGAACTAGAGGGTGTTTAGAGTAAAAGAAAAACCCAATAAGTATTTTTAGAAATCAGGGTGTTTTACGAACAATTAAATAGAAAAAATATTTTAACAAAATTTTACAGGTAAAATAAAATAAACGTGTAATATTAACCTTGGACAGGTAAGAATTTTTCGAAAAATTTAAAACAAATGTCCAAAACGAACAATGTCTATGGTCATTGTTTGTACGAAAAAGAATTTGTTTAAATGCTAACATAGCATCTGATTCTGTTTTGAGTACGAGTATTTTGGAAAATCATATTTAGTGTGTGTTTTTCGGGGGAATGTACGTTAAATGGTTAGGATTTTTTACACACACACACACACACACACACACACACACACACACATGTATGTGAGTTCAAACACTTTACAGCAACATTATTGCGCCGTTAGGTTTTTCTTTATAAAGAAACATTTTCTTTTTTCTCTAAATAAAGGAACCATGTGTTTTCTTATCCTTCAATTATTTACCATACAGGGTTGTTTGTTAGCAAATGTATTGGTATTTGCCAAAGCATATCCTTAAAGATCAATATCATATCTCCTCCATGCTTATTTAGTTAACGTTTTTGTCTTTTAAGGCAAAGGAAACATCATTGTCAGCTGAAGAGTCAAATTGTAATAAAAGCGTTAGGCGTTAGCGTTTTCGTTTTTGTTGAAAATAAAATTTGATAATAAAAAATAATCAAATTGTAACAAGAATATTCCAAAAATATATTCCTGAAACTTCTCTATTTTATAAATATTTTTAAATATTTTACAAAAAATGGACGTGACAGCTTCCTTACAAATTAGTCATAATTTATGAAATAACAGCGATAATGTTAAAGCAACCGATTCGAAATGTTTGAGAAATTAAATCAGTACTTAAAATCATTTGTATATAAGAAAAGGAACAGATCAGTTTAGTGGGCGTGTCATCTTTCATAAAAAGTAAATATTTATTTTGAATATCTGCAGCCCATGCATTATAATTACATTCATAGTAAAATATATTTAGAATTTATTTTAGAATAATCGTTTTTAATTTATATATGCAGTAGGTCAGATCTGTAAAGTGGGCGTGGCTTTTCTCCTATACATAAAACAAAATTAAATTATTTAATATTTGGAGACCATGTGCTATAACTAGTTTCCTAATAAAATATATTATGTATTTTAATGAAAAAATCTAAAAAAATTATAATTTTTTCCGAGATTTTAAATCTAAAATTTTCAAACAAAAAGTGGGCGTGACAACTCATTAATAATTAACTCATAAATTATCGTTTAAATGCGAATTTATTCATGTGAATGTCTAAAAATTGTATAGAAATAATTTCATTATAATCGTTTGTAATTTACTTATGAGGGGATCAAATCAGTAAAGTGGGCGTGGCATCTTTCAAATTAAAAAAATATTTATTATCGAATATCTACGAAATTATTAAAGTAATCGACTCGTAATTCTACAGAAATAATTTCAGCATAATGATAAGTAATTTACATAAGAAAAGAGAAACTTATTAGTTCCGTGGGCGTGGCTACTCTCATATAAATAAAGAAAAACTGAATTATTGAATAACTAAAGCTCATCCGGTATCAATAGTTTTCTAATAAAATGTTTTCAGTATAAAAAAACAAGAAAATTTAGAAATATTTACAGATTTAAAGTCTAAAAACACCATTCATTACTTTTGTCGCCTGTCGCGCCGTCACAATTGTAACTCTTAGGCAACAACTGTTTACGAGTTCAATAAAATCTACAAGGAAGAAGAAAACATTTTGTCACTATTGATTTTAAGGAAAAAAATCAAATAATATATTTGTTATTGTTTTTTGTTCTGCTAGAAACCACAATTCCTTATATTTATTTTGTTTTTGTGTTTTTCCTAAACACCCAATTCTATACCTGGATCTCATAGAAAATCATATGTTCAAATTTCATATGTCAAAAACTATATATTTACTTTGCTATATACCAAGCTGCTATTTTAAAGATATTTCCCAAAAAGAAAAATCTTATTAAAACTCTCAAGTACTGTGTGTGTGACGCAATTTTGAAAATTGAAAGAATTCATTATAAACGCTGTTTGTAAGTAGAAGGAGCATGAAGAGAAATAATCAGCATATGTTTCATTTATTCTAATTATGAATTTTTAATTTATTTTAATGTTTTAGCATCTTTAGGTTTTACAAACAAAATTCATTTTTAGGATTATCTTTAAACAAATGTTGTATTTTTAAGCATTAATAGATAATTGTGTCATATGTATGTAGAAATTAAATGTTTATCTTGAAAATGATTTGTTATTATTTAAAACTTTGTTAAAATAAATATTAAAAATGGATTTCACATTAAACTATGTTAAACCAAAATTTAACTAAAAATTAATTATTTTCAAATTCATAGAAAAACTGAATAAATCAGAATTTCTATGATTATTATTAAAAATTTTTTTAAAACGAGTATTTTTGTGAAAACCCGTTATTTTTATGAAAAACACGAAATTTTTACTAGTATTTTTCTGAAAAATATTTTTTTTATTAAAAACTGGTATTTTTGTGAAAAAAAGGTTTTGTGTAAAATTAAACAGTATTTTTCTGAAACTTTTTTTAAAGATGTGTATAAAATAAAGCAAATAAATAAGTTGAAATGATAAAAAACAGTATTTTTTATTTGTGTAAACCAGTATTTTTGTGAAAAACTGTTATTTTTGTGAAAAAAACAGTATTTAAAAAAAAAACGGTATTTTGTGAAAAAACAGTATTTTTATTAAAAACTGGTTTTAGTAAAAAAAAAAGTATTTTTATTAAAAACTGGTTTTAGTAAAAAAAAGTATTTTTATTAAAAACTGGTTTTAGTAAAAAAAAGTATTTTTATTAAAAACTGGTTTTAGTAAAAAACAGTATATTGTGGAAAACCAGTATTTTTGGAAAAAAATAATATTTTTATAAAAAACCGGTAAATTTGTGAGATAAGAGTTTTGCGCAAAATAAGTATTTGTTAATTAGTACTTCTTTGTAAAAACAGTATTTTTAAAAAATGCTAAAAACTGAATTTTTGTAAAATTATAAAAATGGAAATTATGATTAAAAACCAATATTTTTATGAAAATATGTCAAATATCCGAAATTCTGTTAATTAAAAACCTCTATTTTTATTTTTTCATAAAAGACGGTATTTTTATGAAAACCAGCATATTGCTGAAAATATTTTTTTAACTGTATTTCTTTGACTGAACTTAATATTTTTTTAATTTTATTTAAATAAAAATAAAACCTTAAGTTTTTTACTCCATTCCCTTATAAGGGTTAATAAAATCACCAGAAATCTGGCAACACCCTAAAATATTTTAAAGCAGTAAAGAAAAATTTTCTCACGGTACAAAAACAACAAACCCGACAAACATTTTTACAACTGCATTAACCACCCACCCAATTATAATGAAAAAAGTGCATGCCTGATGGGATATGCATGTTGAAAAAATGCAAAAAAATCGCTATGCCGCAAATTATATTAATTAAACAATAAATTACAGGGAAAACCCTACAGCAATTGATTAACTTTCCAACAAAATAACCCAAAGTTTTTTATCTTTGTAACTTTATCACAAAATTACACAGCCAATAAAGAAAAATGAATGAAAATAATGTAATACGAAAAAAAACTTACCAATTTTACTTGCCGACTGACCCATGTTCACACGGATTTTTTCTTTACTTTTTTTATATAAAACCTATTTTATTTTTTATTTAAAACTTAATAACTAATTTGACACTTTTAGATCATAGCAAACTTTAGCACTTTATTTTGTACAATATATATATTATTTGTATTATATTTCAATTTTTTTAATAACATTTAATATTAATTTGTTTAGCATTTTTTATCTGCTTTTGTTGAAGAAAGCTGAAGTAAATTAAATTACACATGCACGACTTTATTCAAAACACACACAAAAAAACTTGACATTTCTTATAGGAATTTCGTGAGGAGACACAAAGAGACCAAGCAAATTATGAGAATTTTAGTGTGAGGGAGAGTAAAGAAAAAAGTGTTGCCAGATGAAGGATTTTTGCTTAATTTAATCTTGTAGATGTTAAAAAATAAGCAAAAACTTTATATTTTTAAAAGAAATTACTGATTTTCTTTTGTTTAATACAAAAAATGTAAAGATTTGGAGGGATTTTTAAATAAACAATTTAAAATTTACCATCAAATATACTTTAATAACAAACCTTTCTCTTTAAAACATTATTAGAGGTAAGGCAGTGTTTTATAAACATAATGATAATACTGTGAAAGCCGGTAATAGGTGTTCTGCTTAATAAACACAGCTTCGTTGACACACGTTGACGGCTGTTGTCAAACGAAAAAAAGAAAAAAATAGCAACTACTGCATCTTCCTAAAAAGAAAAAGTTTATGAAAAACGTAATAATTTTATAATTATATGGTGAAAAAATAAGAAAAACTTGTGCGGTAAACCTTACTTATCGAGTATACTAACTATTAATGTGAAAAACATTAAAAAAATTGGAAAATTTTAAAGGATTTGTGTAAAAATAAATTTGTAAAAAATGGCGGATCCATTAAGTTTGTTGCGGCAATATAATATAAACAAACGAGAAATTATAGAACGGGATGGACAAATCATATTTGGAGAATTTTCCTGGCCAAAAAATGTTAAAACCAATTACCTAAAATACGGGTAAGTTGAAATTCTACCTTAAGGCAGAAAAATGATTAATGAAATTAATAACTTTAAAGCTCCGGCAAAAAGGGTACGCCTCGAGAATATTATACCTTGGAGTGTTTGTTATATCTGCTGAAAAATGTTATGCTACAGCATGCAGTGTATGTTAGGCAGTGTGCTGCCGAGGATATACCGGCGGTCAATCGTCCCGATCGTAAAGAACTATTGGCGTATCTTAATGGCGAGACCACCACCGGTGCCAGCATTGACAAAAGTGCTCCTTTGGAAATACCCACACAAGTTAAAAGACCAGCTGATGGCGATACGGCCGGTGGCGAATCGGCTGCTAAAAAGGCCCGTTTTGAGGAAACCCAAGTACAAAAGGTCCGAGAACAGTTGGCGGCCCGTTGGGATGTCAATAAGAAAGAGGCTACTGTCAATATGGACAACATCAAATCTTTGTCCGAAACCATGTCTGTGGAAAAAATTGCTGCCATTAAAGCTAAACGTTTGGCAAATAAGAGAACAACTATTAAACGCACCGACAATGAAGATGCCATGGCCACAGATTTAAGAGCCATTTTGGATTTCGATGTTGACTCCACCAAGGATATAATAAGCCGTGAACGTCAATGGCGTACTAGAACTACTATTTTGCAAAGTACTGGTAAAATATTTGCCAAAAATATATTTGCCATTTTGCAAGGCATAAAGGCGAGAGAAGAGGGCCGCAATAGGCCCATGCAACAAAATCCTATTAAAATGCCCGAGCCGGCTAGAATTAATAAACCTCAGCCTCAGCTAACGCAATACAATCGTTACGATCAGGAAAGATTTAATAGGCAAAAAGAAGGTTCGTTTTAAAGAAATATTAAAAACTAAGAAGTTGCTTTAATAACACTTTTTTATTTTAGAAACTGAGGGCTTTAAAATCGATACTATGGGTACTTATCATGGCATGTCCTTGAAATCAGTGACAGAAGGATCTCAAGCTCAACGCAAGGCTCAAATGGCACCACAAATACCAGGTATAGTTTGTTTTTATACAATAAAAAAAATGGTTTTTAATAAATTCAATTTATTTTAACAGGTCGTCCTAAGGAATTATTACCCGCTGCCCAGGCTCGTCAAGTGGCTCCCACACCTCAGAAACGTACCTCTCGCACACCGATTATTATCATACCCTCTGCCAACACTAGCCTTATAACCATGTATAATGTTAAGGATCTATTGCAGGATTTAAAATATGTCAGTACGGAGGAAAAGAAACGCGCTGGTTGTGCCAGAGACAATGAAGTACTCTTGCAGGTGAGCATGAATTATATACATATTTTAAATTTGAAGGGGTTTAAAGAAAAACTTGTTGAAGAATCTCTGTCTATCAAATATATTCATTATTTTATTGAAACTTTATAAATTACAAATAGTTATGCAAAAAAAACTAAAAGTTTTACTTTTATTATTTTATTATTATTGCAGCGCAAGAAACAAAACATGACAGTCCCTTATCGTGTTATAGATAATCCACAAAAACTAAACGCTCAGGATTGGCAACGTGTGGTGGCGGTATTTGTTATGGGACCTGCTTGGCAGTTTAAAGGATGGCCTTGGGATGGCAATCCAGTTGAAATCTTCTCAAAAAGTAAGCTTCAATGGTACAAATTTTATGACAAAAAAGCTCTACTAACTTTTTTTAACTATTACAGTCTCTGCTTTTCATTTGCGCTTTTCGGAACTAAAACTTGACACTAATGTATCCAAATGGTCGGTGACTCTGTTAAATCTTTCACAAAATAAGCGGCATTTAGATCGTGCAGTATTAATGACATTTTGGGAAACGCTGGACAAGTAAGTTGAAGTTATTTGCAATTATTTAAAACTATTATGTGATTTAAATGTTATCCTCTTTTCTTTAACTAGATATATGGCAAAATATAAACCTGATTTAAGATATTGAACATGGCCTAGCTTTCTTGTTGTTTTTTATAATATAATAAAGAAGTACACCTGGAAAGACCATTTTTATATATATTTATAAATAGTCATATTTGTTCTGTAATTCTTTAGATTAGTTGTTTGATAAAAAAAAAATAATGATAATAATACCGTTTTAGTTTAGTTTTTTTGCAAAAAAGAATATCAACATTTTTTCTTATTCACCATAATAACTTAAAAAAAAAAAAACATAATTTTGTTTTAATGAATTAAACTTCTTTTTTTGTAAAAATAAAATAAGCCGCATAAAAAAAGCAAAATAAAATGTCATTAAACACGCAATTGCGAATTTCATTTATTTATTTATTTTTTTTAATTTTTACACTTTCTCAAGTTTTGAAATTTTCGAATTTTCTTCAGTTTTTTTTTTAATTTTTAAAAATATCCAAAAAAAAATTGTCTATGTATTTCAAAAATAAAATAAAAAACTTAATAAAATTTAAGGAAAATCTTTACTGTGTAATCGTTTATTTAGTTGTTTTACATACAATTTGCAACTTAATTTTTGTTTTTAAAAATAACAATTATATAAAAGAATATTAACATTAACTTATGAAAATGATGAAATGTAATTTTTCATTTAAATTTTTTTTGGAATAAACATTTTGGGCATTTTAAACCGCTCCTATTTGTAGTATGGGTAAAAAGAGTTGAAAAGCTTTTTCGATTTGCTGACGGGCCTGTAACATTTCAGCAAATAATGTGTTAATATGTGACTTAGCCTCCTCTTTTTCCGAGTGCTGTGACAATTGAGAGGCAAAACGATTTGCCAGTGTCTGTAAATGCATAACGAATTGTTTGCATAATTGGACAATGCCATCGACCTCATTGGCGGTGCTGTGATGCTCTTTGACCAGTAAAAGTTCAGCAATTTTGTGCAGTTTTAACATTTCCAAAGCACAAGTTTCAGCCAAAGAGGTAATACCTTTGGCAAACACGGCCTGGGAGTCTAGCTCTTGGGTGTCGTCTGCTGCCAACCAACTACAGCAAGATGACCATAAGCTGGAATATATAAAAAAATTAAGATTTTTCTTTCCTTAAAGGTATAAGTTATAATTACTTGGTGATTTCCTCAAATTGTATTTTTAATTCAATGTCTTCTATGGCTTGTTTAAGATTGTTATTCAACTCTTCTTGGTCATAGTCTTCATTCTCGGCTTCACCTTCTAAATCCTCCAATTCCATAAGTTCCTTAACTTCATTTATAGTTTCCAGTAACTCTTCCAAGGCTTTGCCTGATACTGATTCTTTGAGAGCCTGTATTTTGAGTTGGGATTCTTTGGATAAGATTTCCAAAGCTTCTAGATGCACTAGACCACAGTTATTTTCAAATAATACCTCAAATCTTAATAAAGCTTTAGATTTTTCCAAACTCAGTTCTTTTAAAGACTGTTCCAATTGTTCGTTTTCTTTTTTGGCTTCTTTGAGTACCTTTAAAGGAAATTGTTTAGAATTTTTATTAAATATTTGTTGTTATTAAGTCATACCTCACTTAGATTGGGTTTATCTTGCTCTAAACCCAATTTCTTGATTTTATTCTTCAGCAAAGGATCATTTTCTTGCAGAATATTCATCGTTTTCTTGCCTATACCCTCTAAAGTATCCAAACCGGTGTTCAATACCTTGCTGCCCAATGAGGTAACATTATTAACTAGACCTAAACCAAAAACTGGAGCTGCATTTGTGGGAGTTAGAGATCTTTCCTCTTCTGGTAGGTGTTGCTGCAATTGCTCCTGTGTTTTGGCCTTGGCTTCTTCTATAGCATTGATACGGGCCAATTCGGCAGGATCGGGCACTCCTATAACTTTATCCAAACCATGGGATACTGTAGAGGTCAATTCGTTGGCTGTACTAAGAACCGAAGATACTACTCCACCGAATAAACTGCCCCAACCAGAAGATTGTTGCTGTCTACTCTGTTGCACTTGTTGCTGGGGAGCTGCTGTTGCTGTTACTCTTGTGGAATTGTTATTTTCAGAACTGTTTGTCGTTTCTGCCTTGGTTTTTAATATGGAATTATTATTTTCTGCTTTTGTTGTATTATTCACTGCCGCCGCTGTTACTGCAGCTTTAGTTTGTGTATCTTCTTCAGCTACAGTGTCTTCGGCATCACCCCAATCATCCCAGTCATTGTCATCATCTAAATCCCAACCATTTTGATTATTATCCTCCAATTTAGAAGACATCTTTTTTTGTAATTTGAAATTTTTTAATTACAGGACGAAAAAAATTGATTTCTTTTATTTACGTGTCGTTTTCTTTTTTTCACTTCTTTTTACGTTTTTGTTTTTTGCACATAAAAACAGCTGTCAGTGTGAAACTGTTATTTAACAGTTTTTTATTATTAACAGAGCTATGTTTAGTAATGTTAAATGCTAGAATTCGAGTCGTTGCTTTTACTTCAAATACTTTGTGTTTGTAGCAAACACGAGATACGAAAAATACATTGCTGTTTGACAAACCAGAGTTTCCTAGGTCGTCAAACAAATGTATTTTAAATGGGACATCAAACAAAATCTGTTTGAAGGAAAAATTCTGAAATTTTTTGCGCGCAGTTGCTTGTTTTTGGGTCAATTTTTGCAAATTCTTTATTTGATCTTCTGTCATTTTACATACATTTTAAGTTTGTAACGAACGTAGAACGCGTTTCGTTTGGAAATTGTTTGAATTTTTTTAAAAAAGTTATTGAAAATAACATAATTGATTATTGAAAAAGTATTTAAATGTAAATACTAAAAATATTGATTGATTTGGCCTGTTTGTGAGATCTAGAAGATTAAAAAATGTAAGTAATGATGCTAATTAATTATTTATTTGTCTCTAAAGAACGTCATTCTTTTTAAGAAAGAGGAGGCATCATGATGGTCTTTTGGAAGAATGCCCACAAGAGAGTGGCAATTGTATACCTCCCTAGTCAACTAGGCGGGTGGTGGTCGGTCGGCTAGTGGTGGCATGGTATATTATATCCCTTAGGGAAAGTTCGTTAGTTAGTAGTTAGTTTTTTTGTTCACCCCTATTCAGCATTTCGTTTACATTTCCGCATTCAGTCAAGCAACGATTGGAAATTGGTATTCCAACAAAAAAACGGAATCGTAAGAAAAAGAAGAAGCAATTCTATTTTATTTTAATGCTTTACGATTGTGTGTATTCTGCATTATGATCGTAATTACGTTTTTGTAAGTTGTTATTTTAGTGATGGAGCTTCGAATCGAAATGCAGAATACCAATGTTGCCAAACGGAGAAAATTTCGATTCGAATTGAAATGTAAAATAGGGGTGATTATGAAAGAGGTCATATGTACTTTGCATTTTAACATGCTTTTTAAAATAACTTCAGTTTCGGCAAAAATTTCGGATTTTTAAGAGAAAATATAAGAAAATAATGGAAATTTTAAGTTTCAAGCGTTTTTAGGTTTTCGATCAAATAAATCTACTTTTTAATAAAAATTTGAGTGATCTCAGAATAGGCTCCTTTTTGATCAAAAAGAAAATTTAAAAGAAAATATGAGTGATCTCAAAATAAGTTCTATTATCAATTTAGAAGCGTTTCAACAAAGTTAAAAAGAATAAAAATATCAGGGTATACTGAATACAAGGTGACATCACTAGCCCAGCTGATCATTGTTTACAATTTTTTATACATAGACTTGTATGTAAGCTTAAATCGCACGTTTGTCAAATTCCATATAAAAAAAATTTGACAATCGTGCGGTTGCCCTCAAGTGCTGGTACCTTGTTAAGTATACCGTGAAAAATATGAATGATCTTGTTTTTCAAAGTTATAGGAGACTTTGTGAAGGCAATTATTCTCAAAGATGGCGATCTTCAGTCGAATACAACTCTATTAATTTCGGAGCCCTCCTATTAACGTTGGAATCTTCCTGTTTATATAGATTCTATTAGATCTAATTTGTACACTTCTCTATTCTAAACTCACACTTAAATTCCTTTAAAGAAAGAAAAAACTCACACAATTTGTAGTTTTTTTTTTGGGGTTTTTACGTTTTTTTTCTAGTTTTTATTGATTTTTTTAATAGTTAGCGATTTTTATGTTTTTTTTTTTGTAATTTTCTTTTTCTGTTGTAATATTTCAATTTTAAAACATTTATAATTTTTTTGTTGTATTTTAAGATTACATTGTTATATTTAATTAATGTTTTTCTTTTTTTTATTTAATTTAAAGTTTGTCTTGTGTGGAAAAGGGGGAAAAATAATAAAGTAACTTAATTATTTTAATAAAAAAACGTTTATTGAGTGTGTTGACGAATTCTTCAGCTAATTTCTGTTATTTCTCTGTGTGGAATTTATAATTGTAGTACTTCTTCAAAGACAATTATTGGTGTGTGTTGTAATTATTTATAATTATATAAAAAATAGAAATGAAAAAAATATTAAGTTTTTTGTTTTGTTTTTAAATAAAATATGTTTTTTTTTTAATATTTAATATAATATATATTTTTGTAATATATTTCAAAAGATTTTTGCTTATATTTTGTTTTGTTTTTTGTTGCAATTAATTTAATTTACTGTGATATTTTGTTTATGGTTTTTGATCAACTATTATTTTTGTATTTATATAACTCTTGGGGGGAGCTTTATCTTCTAAGCTTTCAAAATTTCAATCTTTTTTATATCTTTAACTCTCTCTCACGCTCGTACGCTCTCTTAACTCTTAGATAATGTGTGTGTGTGTGTGCTTAATTACCCCACCAGTCGGGGCCAGAAGAAGAGTTGCCACCATAATTACCGCCATCATTGCCGTAATTACTGCTGTAGTAGTTGTTACCACTACCACCACCGCCGCCGCCACCACTACCGTATGAAGAAGTGCCATTGCTGCGGTAGGAACCACCGCCGCCACCACCTGAATTACCGCCACGATTACTGTTGCGGTTGCCACCACCACCACCGCCAGACGACTGACGATAATCACGGGAGCCAAAACCACTACCACCACCGCCATAACGGCCACCGCCCCCATTGCCACGACGCTTGTTGCCGCCATGAGAACGTTCCGAGGCCATCATGTCCTCCAAGAAACTGGGCACTTCCTGTTTAGTTTCGATCAGCAACTCCACGAGATCAGCGCATATATTACGATTCTTCTCGTTGAAGAATGAGGTGGCCACACCCAAGTTACCCATACGTCCGGTACGACCAATACGATGTACATACTCCTCTACATCGGAGGGCAAGTCAAAGTTGATGACGTGCTTAACATGCGGAATGTCTAAGCCACGAGCAGCCACGGCAGTGGCAACCAAAACTGGACATTCTCCCGAACGGAAACAACGCAAGGCTTCCTCGCGTTCTTTCTGTGTACGATCACCGTGAATACTGGTGACCGGATGATTGCACTGGTATAGGAATTCCTCCAGTGCATCGGCTCCCTTTTTGGTTTCGACGAAAATCAAACATAAATTGTCTTTGGAATATTCCAAACCATCGCGTATGTTTTGCAACAGATCCAACAGGTATGAACGTTTATCCTGTTCATACACCCACAAAAGGGTCTGTGTAATGTTCTCCGAAGTCGAACCCACACGTCCGACAGCCAAGAAAATGTAGTTGCTCAAGAAATCTGAAGCCAGCTCCTGTATCTGTTTGGGGAATGTGGCAGAGAACATAAGAGTTTGGCGTTGTCCGGTCACGGGCATATTTGATTGTTCCACAATACGTCTGATCTGAGGCTCGAAACCCATGTCCAACATACGATCAGCTTCATCCAAGACCAAGAAACGAATGTTGTCCAAGCATACCTTGCCACGTGTAATCATATCTTCTAAGCGACCGGGTGTGGCCACAATCAAGTGACAGCCGCGATCCAATTCGCGCATCTGTTCGGATGTATTGTTGCCACCGTACAAAACGGCGGGACGCATACGCGAGCGATAGGCGAATTTCTTAGCTTCTTCGAAGATTTGTGTAGCCAATTCACGAGTTGGTGCCAGCACCAAACCCAATGGATATTGCTTACGACGATTGTAGCCACGTGTGTTTTGGGGTGGTGGTGGTATACCAAGCTCATACATTTGATTCAAGATCGGCAATAAGAAGGCAGCCGTTTTGCCTGAACCGGTCTGGGCACAGGCCATCAAGTCGCGTCCATTTATAATGATTGGAATCGCGTACTTTTGTACCGGTGTCGGTTTGTCATATCTAGCCATTTGTACATTATGGCGTATAATTTCGGTCAACTGCACATCATCGAAGGATGTGATGTTGGGCGGGACATTTTGACCCGTCGCTTCCACGGGTATATCCTCGTATTTGTCAAAATTGATGCCGGTATTACCGGTGCCGAATAGCTCTTGTTCAAGTCTTTCGTCACGCGGTCCCAGCTTGGTATAATCGATGTCACCACGACGTTCCTCATTCCAGCGACCACCGTATTTGCGTTCGCCACCGCTACCGCTGCCGCCGCCGCCACCATTGCGTTGCTCATCCGGACGGCGTTCGGGTTCTTGCCAACGATTATTGCGAGGCTGTTGAGGCTGCTGATCATCATTTGTTGTTTCGTTGCGACTGCTTGAACGATCACCACCACGGTAGTTATTACGATCGTCGTCGCGACGTTCGTAGTTGCGATTGTTTTGAGAACGTCCTCCGCCGCCGCGATTCCAGTTATCACCGCCGCGTCTTGATTCGTTATCACCACCTGTATAGAGTGAAGAAAGAGATTTGTTTTTAATTTTAGGTGTTAAGGTTAAAAGGTTGGAAATGATAAACATTTTTTACAACGTCCAGCAATTTTCTCTTTTGTTAAATTTTAACTATTTCTATTTATTTATTTTAACAAAGCTAAAATTTGTTTTATAATTTTATCTATTAATCATATGATTAGACATGTGCTCTAAGTAATTAACACAATAATTTTTAAAAATAACATTTCATATTAAAGATTACTTAATGAAATTTAAGTTTTAAGTTTCAATTAATTTTTAATAAATTGTACATTTCGCAGTCTGTTTAAACCGGGTCATCAAAAAATTGTTTCCCGATTTTAACATTTATATTTTTTCCCAACTTACCGTTATAATTATCTTCGTAACGGCCACCACCACGACGACTTCCACCACTACCGAAATTACTAAAATCACCACTTTGACGATCACCACCACGTGAATTGAAATTACGACCACCGCCTCCTCTGCGATAATCACCACCACGTTGTTGATCACCTCTATTATCGTATTTACTACTACTACCGCTGCTATTGCCACTGCCTCTTGTATCGTCACGAGGTTGTGAAACGTCCGTTGATGAAGATGAAGCTTTTAATGAGCTACTACTACTGGCACCTCTTAAATGTGGAGGCACATAAACGCCACCAGAGCTAGAAGTTGTAGAATTTTTAGTTGTTATGGGGCTGCTATTATTAGCTTTGCCGCCATTCAAGTCCAGACCAGCAACCTGTAAAAAGAAAAACAAATAAGAACATAAATTTTATGATAACGAGAAGAAAGAAAAATTTAATAAACAAAGAAGAAATTTAAAACACATCGTCATAACCTTAAATAAATACAAAAAAAAAAAATTAAGTAAAATAATTTGTTGTAGTCAAGGGCAAAATTGCAAATAGAAAGTTAGACTATAGAGAGAAAAAAAATGAGAAATAAAATAAACCGGAAAAACAACAAAAGATTGTAAAAAGTCTATATTACAAATAAATTTATATACTTAATAGCAAATTTGTTTAAAACAACAACAAACAAAGAATAATTTTTAAAATTAATGACTCAAGCGGTTGTTTTTGTTAAAAATTTTATGATAAAAGAGCAACACATTTATACACAAAAAAGAAAATAAAACGTGGAATAATTATAAATTTAGAAAAATATCAAAATTTTTAAGTTAAGGCCTATAAAAAGTAAAAAATTTTAAAGAAATTTGGCAAATTAGAAACAAAATCTTGCAATACCCTTCCCCCTTTCCCTCTCCTCACTTATTATGAGTTAAACAAATTTATTTATATTTATTAATATACATCTCAAAGATCATTTTTCAAATTATTACACTTTAGCATTAGAATACATATTCTGTTTTGCGGTATATTTCCATTAGAATTTTTATAATTTTATATAGAGATTGTACAAAATGCAGTGAGTGTGTTTACAATTGCGTGACAATAAGAGAAGAAAAAAAAACGAAAACAAAATTGTTTTAGTGAGAAACCTCATTATTACAAGGTTAATTTTATACTCGGCTAGATTAAAATGTAATGCTTGCATCAAAAAAAAAAAAAAAAAAAAAAACTAACGGAATTATTAAAAACGAGGTTAATCTGAAAAGTTTTTGTTGCAAATTACACAAGAGTATTTTTTAGGTTTTAAAGTACTAAACTAATTTTTTGCTAGACTTACACAAAGACACAAAGAATATAGACTAAACCAAAGACTCGTCTATGGACTATTGAATAAACTGTATACTGGACTATAGAATAAACTGTATACTGGACTATAGAATAAACTATAGAATAGACCGTAGACTAGACTATATCGAATCTGAAAAATAAAAATAGCATGACAAAGAGTTTAACATTTTAAAAATTTATCTCAACGTCAGTTTAAGAAGACGATGTCTACTTGCATATCAGCAGTTATTCGTTGCATAAAGATACATATGGTGATATACAGATAGTAGGACAAGTCTAAAGGACGCAAAATCTCATCAGCCTAAAGTAACTGATCTGATATTAAAACTCAAAGAACAGCAGCCAGCTAAACTCAAAAGAGATTGTGGGTCATTCATTATTGATAACAATAGGGGATAGCGGAGAGACTAGGGGTGATTAAATGATAACAATTTTGTTATCAATTTACAGAGCATGTTTAGTTTCAAATTGGTGTAAACAAAGAAATTTTGATAGGATATGTATATCAAATTGGTTAAATATACAGACCAATATTTGATTTGAAAAACTTTATCAAAAATTAAAGGAAATCATATAAATTTATTAAGTAATTTTAAGTATAGCTTCCTATTAACATACTTTAAGGAAATTGTTAATTAAAAACATGTCATCTGATACACACAACAATAAAACATTATTACTATGAAATGTATACATACATACATTTTAAACAGAAAAAAAAAAAAACTCAGAAAACACGGTGAATACCCCATTTATATTTACAAAAACTATGTGGCAACCTTTTGTAAGATATCATATTTACACGTAACAACATGATTACAATAAAAACCACAACCACATGCATAGAGAAAGTAAAAAAACGAGTAAACATGACCGGTAAAAGATTTATTTTTAAACGCTCTCATCCTGGTAATTCATTCATTCGCCTAATATTTTTCCAAAACATTTAAAATACATATATTTTCTTTTTCGTTTTGACGTCAGTGGTGCCAATTGTAATCACATACAGCAAATTTATACTATGTTGAATAAGCATAACCTTTAAAAAAATGAAGGATCTCTCTCTGAGACAAAAAAAGCTGCATTTAATTATAATTAGCAGCGAAAGAGCGTGTAAATAGAAGGAAAAGAAAAAAATTGTAAATTACAACAATAACGTGGTTGGCAATAGTCTTTTGACAATCATAACCTATAGAAAAACATGCAAAAAGCACAAGAATCAGCAACGAACAACCAATGAGCGAGAGGGACAGGGAGACAGAGAAGGGGAGACAAGCTATACTTTTTCTCTACTTTTTGTTTGAATGTTGTTGTTGCTGTGGATGTGATGATAGTGCCGCCACCGCGTTTGGCTACCAGCAACAAAAAAATGTTATGAAATCAATAGTTTTCTTTTTTCTACTTTGTATAAAAATTAAGAATTTTATTTATGTATTTTATATATTTTTGTTACTTACTTGCTGCTCTAGACCTGTGCCATTTTGGTTAATAGCATTACTCATATTACTTTCCAATCAGTTGCTAGTTTTTTTGGTGCTTTCCCTTTAGGAAATGTTCAATATTCAAACAATTTTATAGTACAAGTCTTTTTTTATTTCAAATACAAAAAATTGTTCAAGAAAATTTACAAAAAAGAGATAATTGTTTTATAAGAAAAAAAGTTATGTATATCTAGCAATTCAGCAGCACGAACGAATTGAAAAAATTTCCGTATATTCACTCACACATAGACAAATTGAAGAAAAAACTTTTTTTTCGATTTAATTTCAATGATTTTTTCGTTTGCAAATAAAATGTATATTTGATATTTTTTTAAATGTTATTTAATTGTCAATTGTTTTTATATTTATGAGAAATATTAATTTCTTCTTTTTATTAAATTTAACACACTAAAAATGTGTAAAAATCCTACTCATTTATGAGATAAATTATTTCTTCACTACACACAACGCGTGAAAAAAAATGGTCGACAAATTTGATTTGACGAAGACAAAAAAGAGTGCTGCTCGTTTTTAGTGTGGTTAAGTATTCTTGGGCAAATAAAACGCTTAATGTAAAGGAAAACGCCACAAGGGAAATAACAAATTTACAAGCTTTTTGTTATTTAATCTGTAGTTTTTTGTTATAAATTAACAATTTTCTTTAATTTTTAAGTTGAGAAAACTTTTTATAACTAAGTTTTGTTTTCTTAAACACTTTTTTCATAAATTTGGTTGTTGAGATTTTTCCTTTACCTTAAAAATCGCTTGTTTATTTACACTGTTGCCTTCGTTCTATTTTTATCGGCAGTGCTGCCAAAATATTTATGTCAAACCTCACAAATTTCAGCGTAAAAATCGCTAGAAATTGCTATTTGCAATAAAACATATCCAGATCTAGCGATAAAACCGTCTTTTTGACCACAATTATCATTAATTTTTGAAAGACAAAAAATAATTTCTTTATTATTAGAATTAAAATTTTTTTCGGATATTTTTGTAAAAAGTTAAGCCAAAAAGTTGTGTATTAAAATGAAACGAATTAATATAACTAACTTGACAATTAAGTGCTAGAAAACATGATGGAGGAAGAAAAAACTAAACATTTCTAATGATGATACAATATAACG
Source organism: Lucilia sericata (assembly GCF_015586225.1). Classification (NCBI taxonomy): domain Eukaryota; kingdom Metazoa; phylum Arthropoda; class Insecta; order Diptera; family Calliphoridae; genus Lucilia; species Lucilia sericata. Next base: position 49,532 of record NW_023994842.1, on the reverse strand, counting down.
GTAAGTAATTAATCACTAAGAATTGGTAGCTTTTTTCAAAAAGCATCAATTTTAAAGTAGGCGAAATGGAACTTACTGAAAATTGTTAAATATTTCTTATATAATTAACTAAATGAGATGATTTATGATTTATTAAGCAATTGAAAGGGCTTAGATTGGAGTTTACACCTAAAGTATTTTTTTTATTTATAGTTGTTTTCAATCATAAGTTTATGTAATTTTACTTTAAATTCGATTCAAGTTTAAGTGATTTAATGAAGTAGATCCTAAGAAAGCTGTATGACCAATTATGGGTCGACGATCAAAAACGTTCACAATGTCTGAAATAAAATGATATATGTATCTTAGGGAGTTGTTTGATGATAACGCTAAAACGCTAAACTCAGATTCTTATTCTGAGGACCGTTTGATTTTAATTTCCTTTATAGCCTAACTTTAAGGAGTTTTCTATCTTTAGTTTATCCTAAAAAGTACATTGACTAATAGCTCATTTCGTTTAGGCTTTCGGATCTACTGTCCATTACTAATTTATTATATTTTTTATATTTTACTTAAACATTTAAATTAAGTGCTTAAATTAAGTTTATTAAGATTAATTACATCTACATATATAGTAAATACAACTTATTAACAAAATATAGCTCTAGCTTTTTAGCCAGAAATATTAGACCGACTGAGTTTTACTTAAATGGCAGATATAACATATTTATAAAAATGTTTTAGCAATTCTACACATTAAGCACTTGTGTGACAGCCTGCTATTCCTGAACTTTTAAGCTGCTATGTTAAATGTTAAGCGTCTCGTATAGTTTTTACTGTTCGCCAGTTTTTACACCAATCGTGGGTTGGTTTTCATATCATACATCAGATTTTTGATTTAAAGCGGAATAACCAACAGGAATTTCTTTCAATTCGGATTTTAAACATAAAAATTCACCACCTATACACATAATGGTGGCGGTAATACAATTAAGCAACCACCAGGATATATTCGAGGGAAAGGCATTGTTGTACCACCAGCAAATCAGTAAATGGAAAATATGAAAAGTGCAACTGGAAAGAAATTGCTCAATTAATAGAATATATGATAAATATAAGTTAGAAAACTTACCTAAAATCTAAACACAATTTAGCTCTTCTCACTATACACCACAAAGCCAAGGAGGCCAAAAAGGAGTTGGTAACAAAAGCACAAATCAACAGTCTACCGCCCAAATCGGAAACATGTATTTCCTTTAAATAAATAAAATTTACTAAAATATAGCTAAAACATCTTCAATTGTTTTACTTACATGATACTCAAATATATTATCCAAACGATAATTATCTCCAGCCACTAGATTGGCCAGGCCCACTAGAAGACCCAGTGTGAAATAAACACAAAATTGTACCGAGATTATTTGTGAAATCAACAGTATAGGATCCCATTGTGTGTTACGAAATGAACCAGATTTCATTGTGTTAATTTTTGTAATTGTTTACATGTATTTATCGCAATTATTTGGCGAAGAAATTGTAAACTTTTTGTTTTGTTCCAAAACAGATGACGAATATTTTATTTTTTAGCTTTTTCTTGACAGCACCACTAAAAAACACAAACAATTAACCATTCACGTTGAATTGATAGCAGAGAAAGCTGTCAATAGAAAAGAAATACAGCTGTTAGGTACTGTGGTTTATAAACGAAAATGAAGTAAAATTAGTTTAAGTTGAAATATTTTGAAAGGAATTGGAATTTTTTTACAGGTTACAAAAGTAGTTTTAATAAAAAAAGTTATTTTGGGAAAAATTACAATTTATTCTAAAGAATTAAAAACGTTGGAGGCTTTTAGTTGAGAATAAAAAATTCTAAGGCAAAAAATTGGAAATACATACATATTTTTTTTAGAAATTCTTGAAAATTGTTTTCTTTTCAAATTCTTTGTGTTTGAAAATCATTGAATTTTATTTATTTTATTATTTATCTATTCTAAATGTTGCAGTAAATGTTGCTTTAAAGTAGGCATATTTTTGGCTACAAATTCACATTGATTGCACTTTAAATCCATGTTACTTAAATTTTTTAAAGTCTCGCTATCTAAACGTTTAACTTTTCCCGTTTCCTGTAACTGCTGGCAGAGATCTTGAAGAAAAATAAAAAATAAATTTAATAATTTTTTATAAGCTTTTTAATAAAAATTTACCTTCATAATTTAAAAATAATGCTGTATTAAAACTATTCCAATGTTTCTTCGTTTTTAAACAGTCGGAAACAAAATCCTTGGAAATAACATGTAAATGTAAACGCTGCATACTGGGTTGATTGTGAAAACCAATTTTAAAATTTTCTAATTTCTGTTGTTTAACTTCTATAACATTTAAGGCTAATAAATATAATTCTTCTAGTAAAGGTAAATGGTTTTTAGTTAACTGTAAATAAATTGTTATTATTGTTTTTTTTTTTTTTTATCAAATTAAATTTTACTAACATTAAATATCGAGGGTATGTCTTCATGTGGCAAAACTAAATAATGATGTTGGGCCTTGGGATATTTGTCACTTATAACTACAGCCAAATTTGAGGATATAATGTGTGTGCTAGGATCTTTGAGGGTCTTGATTAGACCAGTGGCCCAAGAGTTGTTAGCCATAACAAATAGTTTCTGTTTTACTTTATTTTTTTACAATTATTATTAATAATTTTATTTGTGTTGCACGAATTTAGATAAACTCTGTTCAGCTGCTTTGTTTGTTTACATTTTGCTAAAAGGCTATCAGTTCACAGTGAATTGTAAGAGAAAAAATTAGGTTAGATCAAAAATATTTTCAAAAAATAATAGTAAATAACCTGTAATGCTATATTGTTAAAAATCCCCCAACCCATTTTGCAGAATTTATATACAATTATTCTCGAGACTATGAACAGCTATATGATTTGTCTATATAGAAATTTTCGTTAATAAAGAACAAAAAATTTGTTAAATTAAAAAAAAATATATATTAAAAATTCCCTTAAAATAGAGAATTTATGGAACATTTATCAAAAATTTCCTTTAAAATTATTAGAAAAATTTCTAAGAATATAGAATTTAGGGAAATTTTTCTAAAAACAACATATAGAAAACTTTTGTTAAATAGAAATATATGAAAATTGATCAAACATTTCTAAAATACACATCCCTCTTTCAAAAATTTTAAATTTTACTCCTAACTTCAATAATTTTAAAAACAAAACATTGACATCTTCCTTTTAAGAGATAAACTTTATTATGTAGTAGATTTAATGACATCTAAATATAATACAACTGATTAAAAACTTAAAAATTTTCAGATAATATGTATATTATTAGTAGTGTTTGAATATTTTTAAGTTACAAGTGAATTTCACTTTTATTTATTGTTACATTATTTTCTCCTAAAAGCTGTAGGGATTTTGGTTTTTTTCTTGTGTTTATTTTATTTTAAGACAACAACAACAATAATACATTTCATTAAATATTAATTGAACTAAAAAATACATTTTATTGTTTTTTTCAAAAGAAATTTGGGGTCTTTCTCTTAACTTAAAACGATATTGATAATTTTTCAAATGGAATTTTTGTTTATTCACAGAAACACTTTTTTGTTTTGAAAAAAGGGGAGAGGTTAGTGAAATTTAAAGCCTTTAAAAAACGACTTTATAAGCAGTAACATTTTTATACATATTTTAAAGACGAAAAAAAAAAAAAAAAAATAGATGAATTTTGAGTTTTTCTTTTTTTAATACAACAAAACAAAAAAGTGGTTTAAAATAACAGCTGATGTTAATAATTTTATGTGTTTGTAATTTGATTTACTTCTTGTGATGATAGTTTTTGTGCATTTCGGGAGTGATATTGTAAACGTATTGCAAGATTTCTTGAATAACTGGCTCCTTGCGGGAGGCAATGGCACGGTTCATATCATCCAATTTAATGCGAGTATCAGCTTCAATTTTAGCAGCTACACCTTCGCGGGAACCCATGTGCTGGAAAAATTAGAAAAGAATATTTAAATAAAAATTTGGTTATAGTTTGAGGGAATTCATGGAAGAACTAGAGTCTAGAGCAATGTTTTATAGAAAAATATGCTCCAATCTTAAACAAAGATTGATCTAATCTAAAGCAAAGTTTTATAGAAAAACATGTTCTAGTCTACAGCAAAGTTTTAAGCTAGAGTATAGTTCTATAGGACTTATTACTCTAGTCTAGAGAAAAATTTTATAGAAAAACTTGTTTTGACCTAAAACAGTCTAGGTCTAGTCTGAAGTTAGCTTTAGTAATTAAATCGCACAAAAATTTAATAAAATAGCAAAAAAAGTCCTTCCGAATTGGCAACTCTTCACAATTCTCTACACTTTTATTTACGATTTGACAGCAAATTATTTCTCCTTAACACCCCTCCTTGACAAATTCTACTTTTGCTTATCTTGACAAATTCTTCTTCTTTTTCTTAACTTTATAACCGTTTTGTTTTTTTCTTTATACACACTCACCTTGGCTTCAAATTCCTTGAATTGACGTTCCCTTTCTTGACGGTATTTCTCAATTTCCTCGGTAGCTTCATCCTTGGCTTGCTTCAATCTTCTTGCCTTGCCTAAAAACCAAAAACAACAATTATTTATTTATTTTCTCCACAACTTCATTTATCTGGTTTTTTTCACATCACACATCACAAGCTTATCATGTGACCCCTCTTCTTTTACTTCATTTAAAGGTTTTTTTTTTGCGTTTCTCCTTCTCTTTCTTTATCTACGCTTTTAAACCAATTATGTATGTTTTTTATTTGCTTTATAAACTCTTTTTCATATTCCTTACGTTTTCTTGCTTCTGCAACTTTTTCGGCAGCCTTCTTTTCAGCGGCCAACAATTGTTGGATACCTTGGGTTTGGCTAGTCATTTTTTTAAGTAAATTTAAATAATTTTTACACTTGTAAAATTAAAAATTGCAATTGCACTGTTCACAAGACAAGTAGACAAATACAAGTGACGACTTTCCTCTACTTTAGTGGACTGTGAAAAATGTCATATGACACATAAAAATATTGATTAGAAGGTGTGGATGTCGAGACTCGTTTACCACAATTGGTTGCCAATTGGATTTTAGGTGTGTTTAGTGGGTATTTTTTTTTTAAGTTGCCAGATGTATTGTGTTAAAAAGAAAAAATATTGAAATTAATGATTTTTTTTTTAATTTGTTTAAATTATTGTCTACTTCTGAATGATTTGAACAGGAGACTTTTATTTGTGACTCCTCTCATAACTTTGATATGAACTTTTTCGTTCTTCAACTTAAATTAAACCTAGAAACAGGAAATTAGGCTCCCATATTAATTAAATAGAAAATTCGTATATCTGAGAAAGCTAGAATTTTCAAACTTTACATGAAGAACTTTGACATTTATGTGAACATTTAGAGAAAAATGGTCGGACTTTCAATGGGGGATTGGCACCTTCCATATGAATTAAATACAAAATTTCGTATATCTGGGAAACTGTTAATTAAGATTTAAATGTAACCCATTTTTCATGGGTTACATTTAAATCTTAATTAACGTTTGGAAAAATTGGCGAACTTGTAATAATTTAAATGGCATCTCATTATACATACATATATCTATATAAAAAACTATTATAGTTAAAATCTTCAAAATCGTTTCAGATTTTTTACATTTTAACATAGATGAATTTAATATAATTCGTTGAAATTAATACACAATAATCCTCAATAAAATCTATCGAAACGGTTTTTTCCGTTTTTATCTTTTTATCCTTTGATTCAGCTCGCCAAATATTGACGTGAGGACAAAAATTAAGAGAAATGGTATCTTAGAGTGAACTAAATTTTCATTTTCGGTGGGGACATCAGCAACATACATTTTGGGGCGACCCTAATACATAAATATGTATATTTGTTTGATATAGAGACGTTTGGGCATGAGGTATATTCTTTATTTGCTGTATATATTAAAAAAAAACACTCTGGCAACATATACACTTTTTGACATAAGTATTAGGGTTCTATAAATCGACTTTCGAATAATCGAACAATCGACTTTTTGTCGAAAAAAGTCGAAAAGTCGAAGTCGACTATTTTGTTCCAAAAAAGTCGATAACTCGACTATCGTCTATGAAAAAAGTCGAAAAGTCGACTTTGTAAATAAAAGTCGAAAAAAGTCGAAAAGTCAAAAAATCAGAAAGTCGAAAAAAGTCGAAAAGTCGAAAAAAGTTGAAAAGTCGAAAAAAGTCGATAAGTCGAAAAAGTCGAAGAAAGTCGAAAAAAGTCGAAAAGTCGGAAAAAGTCGAAAAGTCGAAAAAAGTCGAAAAGAGTCGAAAATTTTAAAAAAGTGGAAAAGAGGTCAAAAACTCTAAAATAGTCGGAAAAACTCGAAAAAAGTAAAAAAATAGTCGAAAATAGTCGAAAAAAAGTCGAAATAAATCGAAAATAGTCAAAAAGTCGTAAAAAATCAAAAAGTCGGAAAAAGTCGAAAAAAGTCGAAAAGTCGAAAAAAGTCGAAAAGTCGACCATTTATAAAATACTAAAAGTCGAAAAGTCTAAAAGTCGACTTTTAAATAAATGAAAAAGGTCGAAAAGTCGAAAAATCGACTTTTCATAAAATGGAAAAAGTCGAAAGGTCGAAAAGTCGACTTTTAACTAAATGCAAAAAGTCGAAAAGTCGACTTTTCGTTTCAACTATAGAACCCTAATAAGTATACAACTTTTGTTGTTTTTGTAAAATTGACTTCACCTTATTATTCCATCATGCAAACTAGCTTACAGTCGATTTAAAGCCGCCGACGTTATTTTTGTATCAGCAGCCGCCGCCGTTAATATTTGTCGGCGCAGGGCTCTTGAAACAACAACAAGCGGCAAATATAGACAATTTCATTTTAATTTTGCAGCTGCAAAAGTAAATGAATTTTATTTTGTAATAAATTTTCAAAGAAATATATAAAAAATATACGACAAAATGGAACAAACCAAGAAAAATAAAAAAGAAGCCAAAGATGAAAAACTTAAGGATCAAAAACTGGAAGAACAGGTAAGTTAAACAGACGGTGTTTTAGACCAATTGCTGGCTACAGGAGGCCAAAAATAAACTAAAATAGACCAAAAAACACACACCAAATTGGGTCAAATTATTTTTTGGTTGTGTAGTAACAGCAGCAAATGTTTTCTTGTTATACCAATAAATAAATAAAATGTTCTTTTCTTTTTCAACAGATTTTAAAATCCCTGGAAGAGGCTAAGACACCAGAAGATAAATTTCAACTTTTGCTTAGCAAATACATAGAAAGTGAACGCACAAATAGACGTGCCAAACAGGATCTTAAGGTCCATGAGAAACAGCTGGAGACAATAATGCGTGAAAAGGAAAATCTACAGAGAGAATACAATAAGAATGTATTAATGAGGTGGGTGCTTAAAAATAAATTGAAAAAATTCTTTAATGTTAAACATATTTTATTTTTATTAGAGACAAACTGGAGGAGGTTTGCCGGGAACAGCAAAAACTTATTAAATCGGTTAAAAATGAAAGTATGCAAAAGATACGCGAAGAGGAGGAGAGACGCAAAGAAAGCCAGTCAAGATTTCAGAGTTCCTTGAATGAAATCAATCAGTCTTTGAGTAAAAATAATGAGGAAAATAATAAATTACGTGATCATAATATTGAAATGACCAAAAAGTAAGTAAGATTATGTTTAAAATTACCCTATAATAATGATTTTGAGGATTTTGAGGGGGAAGGGAGCGCTTATCGTAAAAGTGAGGTTAATTAATTTCCCCCCCCCTGCCTATTGCTCTTTTTTTAAAGAAAAAGGTGTTTTTTGTTGTATATTTTTTTAATTTGTTTAGTTGTGTTTTTTATTGTTAATTGTCTTTCTGTGAACCTCATCTCTAGAGAGATTTGGATGCCATGTGTGCTTTGTTGTGTGGCTGCAGTTAATGCCTAACACACTAAAATGTTTGCACGGTGTGTGCGAGTGTGTGGGTGGTGGAGGGTGTAGGAAAAAAGAGTTTATTTTTAAACCAAAATACTTTTCGTCTGCCTTTTCATTTTTAATAACATTGTTATTGTTTATTTGTTTTATTTTTTTCATTCTTTTTTAAATAATTTTGTAATTATTAAATTTTTAATAGAGAAAATTTTGTTGAAACTTTTGAAATGGTTGGCAAATGCCGGCTAAAATGGTAATTAATTGTGTTTTTTTATAAGAAATATATATGTATTTGGATAGTATTTTCTATATGAAGTATTCTTTAGGATAAAATGCCTCTATGAAAACATCCGGATGAATATCTTTCCATGAATACTTTATCTATAGTAGATACAATTTTGTATAAGTAATCCTCACTCGGATAAAATTTTCTATATACAGAAAGAAATTTTTTACAAAATCTTTATTCGGATAATTTTATCTTTATAAAAAATTTATCGGGATAAAATTTTGTCTAGGAAAATTTCATGCGGATAAAATTTTCCATATGAATATTTATGCTAAATAATTTTTTATGCATCCGGATTAGTTTTTTTATACGATTAAAATTTTATTTAAGAAAACTTCGTTCGGATAAAATTTTTTTTACAAGAAAACTTCATTCGAATATAATTTTCTTTAACCGGATAAAAAGTTTTTGATGAAAACTTTGTGTGGTTAACTTTTTCTATATTCGGATAAAATTTTTTATAAGAAAATTTCATTCGGATAAAATTTTGTTTAATCGGATAAAATTTTCTCTAAAGAAAACTTTATACGGATACAATTTTTTACAAGAATACCTTATCCGGATAAAATTATTTATAAGAAAATTTCATTCGGATAACATTTTTTAACCGGATAAAATATTCTCTGGAGAAAACTTAAAACGGATAAAATTTTTCCTAAAGAAAACTTCATTCGTGTAAAATTTTCTTTAAAAAAACATTGTTCGGATAAAAATTTCTTTATCCGGATAAATTTTTCACAAGAAAACTTCATGCGTATAACATTTTTTCTATATCCTAATAGAATTTTTTATAAGAAAATTTCATTCGGATAAAATTTTATTAACGGATAAAACATTCTCCAAAGAAAACTAAATACGGATAAAATTTTTATCCGGATAAATTTTTCGTTATCCGACTAACATTTTTTTTATAAGAAAATTTCATACGGATAAAAATTTGTTAACCGGATAAAATTTGCTCTAAAGTAGATGTTTTCATTATTCGGATAAAATTTTTATAATGAAAACTTCTTCCAGCTAAACTATTATCCAAAAATTTATTATCCGGATAAATAGTTCATGTGGATAAAACTTTATCCGGATAAAATATTAAATACTTTTTTTCTCTTAATTGAAAATTTATTGTTCTTTTTAGACTCAAATTCCTGGCCGAACAATATCAGGCTCGTGAGCAACAATTGGAAAAGCTCAATGAACAAGTGCAATTGGAATCACAGTTACATCAAGCCAAATTAAGCAAAGTGCAAGTGGAATCTGCCATGGAAAAGGAAATTCTTATCAAGTAAGTTTCGAAAAAACTTCAAAAATTATCGAATTTCTCTAATTTCCGTTAAATCACAGGGAAAAACAAATTGCCTTGGAAAAACTAATGAACACACAAAAAATGCTTAAAGAAATCACCGAACGTGAGAAGGAACTAAAGGAGCAATTGAACATCTACACTGCCAAATACGATGACTTCCAGAATTCGTTACAAAAATCCAATGACATATTTGCCACCTATAAAGTGGAGCTGGAGAAAATGTCGAAAAATACCCGCAAATTGGAAAAAGAAGCCATGGAATGGAAGCGTAAGTGGGAGAAGAGTAATGCCACACTCATAGAATTGGCCACCGAGAAAAAAGAACGTGATGATCATGCCATACGTTGCAATAAACAAGTTGATCAATTGCAAAAATTATTAAGAGCCTTACAAAACGAACGCAGTCATTTGTATAAGGTGATCAAAGAAAACAATGTAGAAGTGCCACCATTGCCCGCTTTACCCACAGAACCAGAACCCATGCAAACGGGACCCATTAATAATGTGGCCGATAAGGATAAAATGGACATGATGTCTAAGAATTGTGCTGAACTTAAGCAAACTTTAGCTAATCTACAGAATCAAATGAAAATCTTAAATCTTAAAGGTGCCGAGGCCGAAGAGCAATGTAAACAATTGCAGGCCCAAGAGGAAACCATAAAAAAGAAGAAAAATAAAAAATCCAAATCAAAAAAGAATAATAACAATAACAAAGAATCCTCACCAGCCATCTCAGAAGATGCCACTAGTGTTAAGGGTGAAGAACAACAGGAAACAGCTAAGTTAACGGAAAATGGTGAACAAAATGACACCCCACAGATCGTGAAAGATGAAAGCCCAGCTGTTACAACAGAGCCAATTATTGAAGTAGCAACTAATTAAAGACTTTTTCTTTCTTCCTCTATTCACACACACAAATTTTTTCTCTCGCTCCTGTTAGGGAGTTTAGTAACTACTCCATTACTTTTTATATATTATGGATTTATATAGTTAACAGTTCAACTTTAATAAATTATAAAAAAATCATACGAAACGATAATATTTCATAAAAACTCATCCGATTTTTTTTATATATTATAATGTTTTTTCAAAGGTTCTTAATTATTATTTGGAGCTTTTTGTTAAGCATTATATTAAAAAAAAAATAAATAAATAACAGTAATAAATTATTAACCTCATTAAAAAATACGTTCATGACAATTGTTCTTCTTTTTTTGGTTTTAACTTTTGTGAATTGTTTGATTTCTTTTTTATGTGTTTTGTATTATTTTTTGTATTTAAATTCAAACTTAAGTTATTGTGAATTATTATTTTTCTTTTTGTATTAATAATTATTTTAATTATTTTTAATGGAAAATATATAAAAATAATAAAAACTAATATTTTTTTCCCAATTTCATCATTTCTAATCGATTCTTCACGAAGAAACCGATTATAAGTGTTATGTGTGAACTGTTACCTTTATTGAGTTAGTTCGGTTGAGTCCTAGTTCAGTTCTAGTTCAGTTCTAGTTCAGTTCTAGTTCAGTTCTAGTTCAGTTCTAGTTCAGTTCTAGTTCAGTTCTAGTTCAGTTCTAGTTCAGTTCTAGTTCAGTTCTAGTTCAGTTCTAGTTCAGTTCTAGTTCAGTTCTAGTTCAGTTCTAGTTCAGTTCTAGTTCAGTTCTAGTTCAGTTCTAGTTCAGTTCTAGTTCAGTTCTAGTTCAGTTCTAGTTCAGTTCTAGTTCAGTTCTAGTTCAGTTCTAGTTCAGTTCTAGTTCAGTTCTAGTTCAGTTCTAGTTCAGTTCTAGTTCAGTTCTAGTTCAGTTCTAGTTCAGTTCTAGTCCAGTTCTAGTTCAGTTCTAGTTCAGTTCTAGTTCAGTTCTAGTTCAGTTCTAGTTCAGTTCTAGTTCAGTTCTAGTTCAGTTCTAGTTCAGTTCCAGTTCAGTTCTAGTTTAGTTCTATCCGGATTACATTTTCCATATGAAGAATTCATTCGGATAAAACTTTTCATATGAAAGCTTCATCCGGATAAAAATTTCTGTAATAAAACTTTATGCGAATAAAATTTTCAAATGAAAACTTTATCCGAATAATATTTTCTTAATGAAGATTTCATCTGGATACAATTTTATGTAATACAACTTTAGCCGGATAAAGTTTTCTTTATTCCGATAAAATTTTCTTAATGATGATTTCATCTGGATAAAATTTTCCATAAAAAAAGTTTTTTTCAGTATGAAAACATCATCTGGATAAAAATTTTATTTTTAAAAAATTTCCACAAATTTCTTCAGTATTCTTTAAGTATTCGCTAATCTTTTCTCCTTAAAGCAACAGTTGTCTGTAAAAAATACTTAAAACTTAGTATAAGTGATTATTAAAATAAATACTCTAGCGTGCATTTAATAATTTGCTGCATTATTTACATTGTAACATTTAAATACAAAAAATAAAATAGCTAAGGAAATATTCTAACAGAAACCACCTGAACGTATGACAAACAATTTATTAGAATAAGAAATAATAACACGCATACGTTAAATTACTCACAAAAACACACACCACAGACATTCATACATACACACACATTTAGGCACGTAGTTAAAGGAAAAAAACCAGGGATCGTAAATAATAATTATTGTTTGAATTTTTTATAAAAAAAATCAATACAATAAAATATCGGAAACAAATCAAACATACCATTTTTATGGTTGGAGCTATATTTTATAAGGAATGAAAACGATTTTAGGAATAAATTTTGAGAGATGGAGGATTTTTTGGCAAAAAAAAAGAAGGGTGGGGGGAGGGATGGGGGGGGGCAGAAAAAAAGCGGGGGTGGGGGAGGGGGGGGGGCAGAAGAAAAAGCAGGGGAGGGAGAAGAGGGGCCGGCAGAAGGGGCAGACAGACAGAGCAGACGACGAGAGGACAGACAGACAGAAGACAGACAGGACAGACAGACAGAACAGACAGACGGACAGACAGACAGACAGACAAGACGACAACAGACAGACAGACAGACAGACAGACAGACAGACCGACAGACAGACAGACAGACATACAGACAGACAGACAGACAGACAGACAGACAGACAGACAGACAGACAGACAGACAGACAGACAGACAGACAGACAGACAGACAGACAGACAGACAGACAGACAGACAGACAGACAGACAGACAGACAGACAGACAGACAGAAGACAGACAGACAGACAGACAGACAGACAGACAGAAAGACAGACAGACAGACAGACAGACAGACAGACAGACAGACAGACAGACAGACAGAACAGACAGACAGACAGACAGACAGACAGACAGAAGACAGACAGACAGACAGACAGACAGAAGACAGACAGACAGACAGACAGACAGACAGACAGACAGACAGACAGACAGACAGACAGACAGACAGACAGACAGACAGACAGACAGACAGAAGACAGACGAACAGACAGACAGACAGACAGACAGACAGACACAGACAGACAGACAGACAGACAGACAGAAGACAGACAGACAGACAGACAGAAGCAGACAGAAAGACAGACAGACAGACAGACAGACAGACAGAAAGACAGACAGACAGACAGAAAGACAGACAGACAGACAGACAGACAGACAGACAACAGACAGACAGACAGACGACAGACAGACAGACAGACAGACAGACAGACAGACAGACAGACAGACAGACAGACAGACAGACAGACAGACAGACAGAAGACAGACAGAAGACAGACAGACAGACAGACAGACAGACAGACAGACAGACAGACAGACAGACAGACAGACAGACAGACAGACAGACAGACAGAAGCAGACAGACGACAGACAGACAGACAGACATACAGACAGACAGACAGACAGACAGACAGACAGACAGACAGACAGACAGACAGACAGACAGACAGACAGACAGACAGACAGACAGACAGACAGACATACATACAACAGACATACATACGACATACATACAGACAGACAGACATACATACATACATACATACATACATACAATACATACATACTACATACATACATACAATACATACATACAATACATACATACATACAACATACATACATACATACATAGCATACAATACATACATACATACATCTACATACATAACATACATACATACTAATACATACATACATACATACATACATACATACATACATACATACATACATACATACATACATACATACATGATGATTGGTACATACATACTACATGTTTATTAGAATAAATTGATTTTTATTTCTGCCAAAAAAATAAAAATCCAGAATAATTATTATTTCTGCCAGAAAAAATAAAAATCAAAAATTGATTGTTATTTCTGCCTGAAAAAATTAAAATCGAAAAATAATTATTATTTCTGCCAAATAAAAATAAAAATCAAAAATAATAATTATTTTTTGATTTTTATTATAAAAATCATAACGGTTACGGTCCCTGAAAAAAACAATTAACTGTTAAAACGACACTTTGTCGTAAAAGTGAAAAAGAAATTGTTTTCCAATTACATTTTCAAAAATTACCAACTTTTTATTAACGACCTCACTTCCGTTCGAAGAAAAAGGAAAAAGCTTTTTTTTAGAAAAATAATAAAAATGGTTGTAATGAGAGTATTTGTTTACTTTAAATAACATTACACTGTTAATGAAATTACTGTTATGGGATAAAGCAAGTAATGCAGAGTGAGAGCGAGAGAGTAATGGTTTGTTTATTTGTTGTTTAAAGCTTGTATGTGTTTTGTTTGTATTTGTGTGTTCGTGTGTTTGCAAGTGAATGTCTTGTGATTTATATTCCTGGAGAGCAATTAAAATTTATAGGCGTTTTAAACAGAACCTAAGGCAATAACAACAAACAAATAGACATATTTAAAAGAAGGAATACAAAAACAAGGATAAAGTAAGGATGAAAAACAACGATTAAATGTTAGCAAGTAATGTTAACAGTGATGTCAATGGTTGGTAAGCGAATGGTAATACTTTTTAAAAGTTTTAATTGAAAAAACCTTCGTAATTTTCCTGCCCTAGCCAAGTCCGTCTGTCTGTTGAAATCAATTTCTGAAGACCCTAGAAATCGTTGGAATCTAACTTTCAATAATTCTGTCAGACATGCTTTAGTTAGTTAGTTAGTCAGTTAGTTAGTTAGTTAGTTAGTAGTTAGCTAGTAGTATTAGTTAGCTAGTTAGTTAGTTAGTTAGTTAGTTAGTTAGTTAGTTAGTTAGTAGTTAGTTAGTTAGTTAGTTAGTTAGTTAGTTAGTTAGTTAGTTAGTTAGTTAGTAGTTAGTTAGTAGTTAGTTAGTTAGTTAGTTAGTTAGTTCGTTAGTTAGTTAGTTAGTAGTTAGTTAGTTAGTTAGTTAGTAGTTAGTTAGTAGTTAGTTAGTTAGTTAGTTAGTTAGTTAGTTAGTTAGTAGTTAGTTAGTTTAGTTAGTTAGTTAGTTAGTTAGTTAGTTAGTTAGTTAGTTAGTAGTTAGTTAGTTAGTTAGTTAGTTAGTTAGTTAGTTAGTTAGTTAGTTAGTTAGTTAGTTAGTTAGTTAGTTAGTAGTTAGTTAGTTAGTTAGTTAGTTAGTTAGTTAGTTAGTTAGTAGTTAGTTAGTTAGTTAGTTAGTTAGTTAGTTAGTTAGTTAGTTAGTTAGTTAGTTAGTTAGTTAGTTAGTTAGTTAGTTAGTTAGTTAGTTAGTTAGTTAGTTAGTTAGTTAGTTAGTTAGTTAGTTAGTTAGTAGTTAGTTAGTTAGTTAGTTAGTTAGTTAGTTAGTTAGTTAGTAGTTAGTTAGTAGTTAGTTAGTTAGTTAGTTAGTTAGTTAGGTAGTTAGTTAGTTAGTTAGTTAGTAGTTAGTTAGTTAGTTAGTTAGTTAGTTAGTAGTTAGTTAGTTAGTTAGTTAGTTAGTTAGTTAGTTAGTTAGTTAGTTAGTTAGTTAGTTAGTTAGTTAGTTAGTTAGTTAGTTAGTTAGTTAGTTAGTTAGTTAGTAGTTAGTTAGTTAGTTAGTAGTTAGTTAGTTAGTTAGTTAGTTAGTAGTTAGTTAGTTAGTTAGTTAGTTAGTTAGTTAGTTAGTTAGTTAGTTAGTAGTTAGTTAGTTAGTTAGTTAGTTAGTTAGTTAGTTAGTTAGTTAGTAGTTAGTTAGTTAGTTAGTTAGTTAGTTAGTTAGTTAGTTAGTTAGTTAGTTAGTTAGTTCGTTAGTGTAGTTAGTTAGTTAGTTAGTTAGTTAGTTAGTTAGTTAGTTAGTTAGTTAGTTAGTTAGTAGTTAGTTAGTTAGTTAGTTAGTTAGTTAGTTAGTTAGTTAGTTAGTTAGTTAGTTAGTTAGTTAGTTAGTTAGTTAGTTAGTTAGTTAGTTAGTTAGTTAGTTAGTTAGTTAGTTAGTAGTTAGTTAGTTAGTTAGTTAGTTAGTTAGTTAGTTAGTTAGTTAGTTAGTTAGTTAGTTAGTTAGTTAGTAGTTAGTTAGTTAGTTAGTAGTTAGTTAGTAGTTAGTTAGTTAGTTAGTTAGTTAGTTAGTAGTTAGTTAGTTAGTAGTTAGTAGTAGTTAGTTAGTTAGAAGAAATACTCCTACGCCGTTATCAGGTGTATTGTGCAGTTCTTGGTCAGAGTCTTCGCTGGGAATCGAATACATTACCCCGCGAAATTACAGACTAATTACTTCTTACAAGGACCTTTCCCTCTCTATTTTTATTCTTTTACAAAAACCTGCCTAATTGACAACACATTGTTCCTTATATGCTCATGGAAAAAGATAACGGTAGTTAAAAGCATAAAATGAAAACCTAACGGTTACCCAAAAGTTGTTGATGGTTTGATAACAAAGTACTTTGTTTTCCTTTTTGTTTTCTAGCATGTAGTTATTTCAAGTATGTTGTTGTTCTTATTGTTGTTGTTCAAAAAGCTCTTGAGAGCATTTAACACTCTCTCAACTAGAAGAAAATATAACAGTGAAATGGCAAACAAGTGGTAAAAAGAAATTATTATACAGAGAAATTATACTTTTGCACGTAAATGTTACACATATTCAAACATACATACATACATACATATGGAAAGGATGGATGGATTCTTTTGCTTGGGAATTTTCTGTTGTTGTGTTCTTTTGAGGGTGGTTTCAAATTTGTCAAACTTAACGGAAAAAGCAACAAAGTTGAAAGAAATTTTGTAAGGAAATGGTTAGAGAACGTTACACGGTGAATTGATTTGAATAAATTTGTTACGGAATAAACAATGGAAAATTTTTTAATTGAAAGGATTTTTGATTTTTGAAAGGATTTTTGAATTCAGCCAAATACATATTCATGAAAAATCTTTTGAAAAGCATTGAAAACAAAGTACTTATAAAAACAAGTAGATAAAATGTTGCTGCCTTCGGTAAGATAGATAGCATTGTTCTAGTCAAGCATTTAACAGATCGCGGGTTCGATTCCCAGCCGAGACTCTGGTAAAGAAGAATACATCCGTTTGCGGGTCTTTTCCTAGAAAACCACTGTGCAAAACCATGAATTTCCCAAAAAATACAAAGAAAAGAAAACTAGCAAAAACCAACCAGCCATTCATTCGTTTAACGAAAGAGTAGCTGATAAGGAAGAGGAAAAGGAAGGAAGAAGCTTCTCTGGGAGTAAAAGGCAGACGACAGCAAGCAGAGCTTATGGAAATGAAGTCTGTAACATTTCAAATCAGTTGTGTACATGACGTGAGTGTTAACTGGTGTTTTTTTGTGTACGTGTAAGTAACGTTTATTAATAACAACAAAACTTAAAAGAAAATATTGTAAGGAGTAAAGAAATACAAGAAAAAGAAAAGAAAAATAAGTGCGTAAATTTTTATAAAAAATTAAAATAATAAATGAAGAAAAATTATTAAAAAAATAATAAATAATTAATAAAATGTGTGTGAATTTTTTTTTAAATTGTTGTGTTATTTAGTTGTTGCTGTAAAAGAAAAAAAATGAAATTATATGTATTAAAGGAATAGATAAAAGAGACCTGAAACAAAAAGTAGCAGAGAGAGTGAGTGAGAGTATGTGAAAAGAAAAAAAGAGCTAGTTTTAAGCTAAAGGAATGTGTGAATTAAAAAGTGATGTCAACTGAAAAAAAAAATTAAAAAAAGAAAACCTATAAAAAGTTTTAAATTATTAAAGTTTTTTATTATTTTATTCATATTTAACAAATATATTAATAGATTGTTACTTAAGGTTTGGCGAAATTTTCAGAAAATAATTTGAAGACTAAAGAGCCATAAATTTTGTTTTAATTAATAAATAAAATAATAAAATTTCAAATATTTATTTACTCACAAACTTTGAGCAAGTGGAAGTTTTAATTTGTTATAAATTTATAAATAATAAGGGAAATATTTATATTAAAATTATATAGGCAAAATTATAAACTTTTGATATGTATAAAATTTAGTTAAACATTTTTAAATATATATATTTTAATTTGTTAACATAGTTGGCATTACTTTTTTTTAAAACAGTAGCACATACATATATTTTTTGTACAGGGATGGGAATTGAAATTTTGAAATAGCACTAATAATTGCATAATAAAAATAGTACTTTTTTAATTTTTAAGTACTAAAATAATTTTCCACTAGACTAGACTAAAGAACTATATACTAGACCAAAGACTAGACAAAGGTATATACTATATACTAGACGAAAGACTAGACTATATACTACACTAAAGAATATACTATAGACTAGACTATAGACCAAACTATAAAATACTCTATTTATTTTTTTAGACTAGACTATAGACTAGACAATAGACTAGACTATAGACTAGACTATAGACTAGACTATAGACTAGACTATAGACTAGACTATAGACTAGACTATAGACTAGACTATAAACTAGACTATAGACTAGACTATAGACTAGACTATAGACTAGACTATAGACTAGGCTATAGATTAGACTATAGACTAGACTATAGACTAGACTGTAGACTAGACTATAGACCAGACTATAGACTAGACTATAGACTAGATTATAGACTAGGCTATAGACTAGACTATAGACTAGATTATAGACTAGACTATAGACTAGACTATAGACTAGACTATAGACTAGACTATAGACTAGACTATAGACTAGACTATAGACTAGACTGTAGACTAGACTATAGACCAGACTATAGACTAGACTATAGACTAGACTATAGACTAGACTATAGACTAGGCTATAGACTAGACTATAGACTAGACTGTAGACTAGACTATAGACCAGACTATAGACTAGACTATAGACTAGATTATAGACTAGGCTATAGACTAGACTATAGACTAGATTATAGACTAGACTATAGACTAGACTATAGACTAGACTATAGACTAGGCTATAGACTAGACTATAGACTACACTATAGACTACACTATAGACTACACTATAGACTACACTATAGACTACACTATAGACTACACTATAGACTACACTATAGACTACACTATAGACTAGACTATAGACAAGACTATAGACTAGACTGAAGACTAGATTACAAGCTTAAATATAGACTAGGCTATAAACTAGACTATAGACTAGATTATAGATTTGACTATAAACTGTACTATAGACTGGACTATAGGCTAGACTATAGACTAGACTATAGACTAGACTATAGACTAGACTATAGACTAGACTATAGACTAGACTATAGACTAGACTATAGACTAGACTATAGACTAGACTATAGACTAGACTATAGACTAGACTATAGACTAGACTATAGACTAGACTATAGACTAGACTATAGACTAGACTATAGACTAGACTATAGACTAGACTATAGACTAGACTATAGACTAGACTATAGACTAGACTACAGACTAGACTATAGAATAGACTATAGACTAGACTATAGACTAGACTATAGACTAGACTATAGACTAGACTATAGACTAGACTATAGACTAGACTATAGACTAGACTATAGACTAGACTATAGACTAGACTATAGATTAGACTATAGATTACACTATAGATTACACTATAGACTAGACTATAGACTACACTATAGACTACACTATAGACTACACTATAGATTACACTATAGACTAGACTATAGACAAGACTATAGACTAGACTGAAGACTAGATTACAAGCTTAAATATAGACTAGGCTATAAACTAGACTATAATTTAGACTATAAACTAGACTATAGACTAGATTATAGATTTGACTATAAACTGTACTATAGACTGGACTATAGACTAGACTATAGACTAGACTATAGACTAGACTATAGACTAGACTATAGACTAGACTATAGACTAGACTATAGACTAGACTATAGACTAGACTATAGACTAGACTATAGACTAGACTATAGACTAGACTATAGACTAGACTATAGACTAGACTATAGACTAGACTATAGACTAGACTATAGACTAGACTATAGACTAGACTATAGACTAGACTATAGACTAGACTATAGACTAGACTATAGACTAGACCATAGACTAGACTACAGACTAAATTAGCCGCGGTACTTTTCTATATAAAAAAGTACTAAGTTTTCCATGTCTGCTTCTGTATGTAACGGTAGATGTATAAAGAGAAAGTGTTTTTTTTTTTTGGAGAATGGGAGAGTATTTATTTGTTTTTGTAAAAGCAGCAGCAGCAGTTGATGATAAAGCCGTAGACATCCAGGATAATATTTTAAAATAAAATAAAGGAAAAGATACACATAACGTGCGCAGATTTTGCAAAAATAAAAAAATACAAAAAAAGAAAAGAAGAAGAAGCATACAAATCAGTGTTTAATAGAAAAGTATTCGTAAAACAACAGTTTGATATTTAAGAAAAAAATAAAATGAAGATTTTTATAAAAAAATTTAGAAATAAACCTTAAAATTTAAAAAAAAATTAACTTCAAAAAAAGTAATAAACAAGAAATATGGCAGCTAAATTTAAGTGTAATAAAAAATTATTTAAAATAAAGAAATAAATTTTATTTAATTCAATTGAAATTTAAAAAAACTGTATTTAAAGCAGCAAAATAAGTATAATTTAATAATTACAATGAAGGTCTAACCCAACGTTTTCTTTAATTTAATAAATAAATAAATAAATATAAGTGAAACTAAAAGCAGAAAGTAAATGTTAACACCAAATTACTAAATAACAAATAAATTAATTAAAACCAACGACTTGACTGCAAATACAAATAATAATTATAATCATCATAAAACTAAAATCTACTTAAACAAAACCTCCTCCTTAAGAAAAAAAATTAACACGCAAACTTCAATTAATTTATAAAAAAAATCTACTCATTTTTACAAGACCTCAAAAAAAAAAGCAACAAATACCTTAAAGCTTAACGACACAGCTGGAAATTTTAACAGTTTTAGTTGTTGTTTTAAGTTTTTTTTTTTTTTGAAAATATAATAATAATAAAAAATTATACACACAAAAAAATAAACTAAAAAAAATGTCATAATAAAAAGCAAAAAAGCAAGAAAATTCCCCAAAAAATTACCAAAATAACACACATACACACAACAAATAAATATTACAAAAAAAAGAAACAAAACAACAACAAAAAATAAAAAGAAAAACCATTAGACAACAAGCATTAAAACCATAAGCTTTAACAAAGAAGTAAAAAAACGTAAGAAAAAAATTCATAGCAGCTAGCTAGGCGTTTGTAACATAAAACGGAAATATACCCCAAAAAGGAAGTAAGAACCGACCGTTAGGCTCACACACACACACACACACAAAGCGAACTCCTACAACATATACACACCATAAACAACAATAACAACAACAGCAAAACTACAGTTAGACCACTCAGTGCTGTTTAACCCAACTCTATGCAAGTGTTAGTGTGTTTGAGAGTTAAACAGCAGCCGTGAGAGCGAGGCAGCATCAGAGAGCAACATACATACACACATATGTTTGTTTTTGCCTAACAAAGTAAGTACAAAAAAAAAAAAAACAGTTATCTTCTTATTTTATTTCCCTTTTTCTATGTTTCCTTTTTTTTATTTTTTATTCTATTTTTTTATTAAGGTAATTATTTTTAAATTAAACATTTTATTGCATCTTTTAGGCGTATTTTTTCAAAATTTTTCTATTAGCAAAATATGTTGTTAGTTTTTTTTCTAATTGAATCATCACCTGGTTTTTTTTAAATGGAAGTAACATGTTTTTTTAAGTTCTTTTTTGAAAAAAGGAAATTTGAATTTTAACTAGATTTTTTTTGATAAATGATTGATTGCAGTTAACAGAAGGAAGAAGTGTACATATTAAAAAAAATAAGTTCAACGTTCATGTTAACAAATTTATTTTAATAACTGAACGTTTACATAACACATTACATTTCTAAATACTGGACTATAGGCTTGACTATAGACTAGATGGTAAACTAGACCATAGATTAGACCATAGACTAGACCATACATTAAACCATAGACCATAGCTTAGACTATAGACTATACTATAGACTAGGCTATAGACTAGACTATAGACTAGACTATAGACTAGACTATAGACTAGACTATAGAACTAGACTATAGACTAGACTATATAGACTAGACTATAGACTAGACTATAGACTAGACTATACTAGACTTAGACTAGGACTATAGACTAGACTATGAGACTAGACTATAGACTAGACGATAACTAGACTATAAACTATAGGACTATAGACTAACTACTAGACTATAGACTAGACTATAGACTAGACTATAGACTAACTATAGACTAGACTATAGACTAGACCTATAGACTACACTTAGACTAGACTATAGACTAGACTTACTAACTATAGACTAGACTATAGACTAGACTATAGACTAGACTATAGACTAGACTATAGACTAGACTATAGACTAGACTATAGACTAGACTAGAGACTAGACTATAGACTAGACTTAGACTAGACTAGACTAGACTATAGACGAGACTATAGACTAGACATAGACTAGACTATAGACTAGACTATAGACTAGACTATAGACTAGACTATAGACTAGACTATAGACTAAACTATAGACTAGACTATAGACTAGACTATAGACTAGACTATAGACTAGACTATAGACTAGACTATAGACTAGACTATAGACTAGACTATAGACTAGACTATAGACTAGACTATAGACTAGACTATAGACTAGACTATAGACTAGACTATAGACTATGACTAGACTATAGACTAGACTATAGACTAGACTATAGACTAGACTATAGACTAGACTATAGACTAGACTATAGACTAGACTATAGACTAGACTATAGACTAGACTATAGACTAGACTATAGACTAGACTATAGACTAGACTATAGACTAGACTATAGACTAGACTATAGACTAGACTATAGACTAGACTATAGACTAGACTATAGACTAGACTATAGACTAGACTATAGACTAGACTATAGACTAGACTATAGACTAGACTATAGACTAGACTATAGACTAGACTATAGACTAGACTATAGACTAGACTATAGACTAGACTATAGACTAGACTATAGACTAGACTATAGACTAGACTATAGACTAGACTATAGACTAGACTATAGACTAGACTATAGACTAGACTATAGACTAGACTATAGACTAGACTATAGACTAGACTATAGACTAGACTATAGACTAGACTATAGACTAGACTATAGACTAGACTATAGACTAGACTATAGACTAGACTATAGACTAGACTATAGACTAGACTATAGACTAGACTATAGACTAGACTATAGACTAGACTATAGACTAGACTATAGACTAGACTATAGACTAGACTATAGACTAGACTATAGACTAGACTATAGACTAGACTATAGACTAGACTATAGACTAGACTATAGACTAGACTATAGACTAGACTATAGACTAGACTATAGACTAGACTATAGACTAGACTATAGACTAGACTAGACTATAGACTAGACTATAGACTAGACTATAGACTAGACTATAGACTAGACTATAGACTAGACTATAGACTAGACTATAGACTAGACTATAGACTGGACTATAACTAGACTATAGACTAGACTATAGACTAGACTATAGACTAGACTATAGACTAGACTATAGACTAGACTATAGACTAGACTATAGACTAGACTATAGACTAGACTATAGACTAGACTATAGACTAGACTATAGACTAGACTATAGACTAGACTATAGACTAGACTATAGACTAGACTATAGACTAGACTATAGACTAGACTATAGACTAGACTATAGACTAGACTATAGACTAGACTATAGACTAGACTATAGACTAGGCTATAGACTAGACTATAGACTAGACTATAGACTAGACTATAGACTAGACTATAGACTAGACTATAGACTAGACTATAGACTAGACTATAGACTAGACTATAGACTAGACTATAGACTAGACTATAGACTAGACTATAGACTAGACTATTGACTAGACTACTGACTAGACTACTGACTAGACTACTGGCTAGACTACTGACTAGACTACTGACTAGACTACTGACTAGACTACTGACTAGACTACTGACTAGACTACTGACTAGACGACTGACTAGACTACTGACTAGACTACTGACTAGACTACTGACTAGACTACTGACTAGACTACTGACTAGACTACTGACTAGACTACTGACTAGACTACTGACTAGACTACTGACTAGACTACTGACTAGACTACTGAATAGACTACTGACTAGACTACTGACTAGACTACTGACTAGACTACTGACTAGACTACTGACTAGACTACTGACTAGACTACTGACTAGACTACTGACTAGACTACTGACTAGACTACTGACTAGACTACTGACTAGACTACTGACTAGACTACTGACTAGACTACTGACTAGACTACTGACTAGACTACTGACTAGACTACTGACTAGACTACTGAATAGACTACTGTCTAGACTGCTGACTAGACTACTGACTAGACTACCGACTAGACTACTGTCTAGACTACTGACGAGACGACTGACTAGACGACTGACTAGACTACTGACTAGACTACTGACTAGACTACTGACTAGACTACTGACTAGACTACTGACTAGACTACTGACTGACTATTAATTATGTGGAAATAACTATTTTTAATTTCCCCTTAAACTTTGGTAATTTAGAGACTCTAAATTAGAGTGAAATAAATTATAGTTTTCCCAAAAATACTTTTTGTGTGAACTTGAGGCAGAGGGTGTTGCCTTTTAATTTAAATTATTTACATATCATTTATTTTAGTTTTTTATTTATGTAACTTTTTCCTCTTTTTTTTTAATTTCTATTAAATAATAAATTACCAACAAGCTATTTTTATTTTATATTTTAAATTATAGATATTTTTCTATTATAAATTAATAATGTTATTGCATGTTGACCTCAGTTTTTTTCCATTGTTTTTTTTCTCTTGAACTAAACACACATGTTGGTTGTCATATTTAAAAATGTACTTGTTGTAACTTCCAGGTATTTAAACATTTCCATATAATTACATTAAAATTAATTTAAATAAATATTGTAAAGTGTTTGTGTTTTTAATACATTTAAAACAAATTATATAATGGACATAATGGATAGTTTAGAGCTAAAGGGGATTAAATGGAAGTATATGTTATTAAAAGAAGAGGTGACAAATAGTAGAAGCGTTATATAGGGGTCTACTGCCGATTTTTGGAGGGAAATATGAGTGATCACAGATTTACACTATTTTCTCAATTGGAGCGTTATTTAAGGACTTACAGCCGATTTTAGATTTCTTATATAAAAATCGATTTTTAGTGGGAAATATGAGTGATCACAGATTTTCACTATTTTCTCAATTGGAGCGTTAATTAAGGAACTACAGCCGATTTTAGATTTCTTATATAAAAATCGATTTTTAGTGGGAAATATGAGCGATCACAGATTTTCACTATTTTCTCAGTTGGAGCGATATTTAAGGAATTACAGCCGCTTTTAGATTTCTTATATAAAAATCGGTTTTTGGTGGGAAATATTAGTGATCACAGATTTTCACTATTTTCTCATTTGGAGTGATATTTAAGGATTTAGAGCCTATTTTAGATTTCTCATATAAAAGTCGATTTTTGGTGGAAAATATGAGTGATCACAGATTTTCACTATCTCCTTAATTGGAGCGTTATTTAAGGATCTACAGCCGATTTTAGATTTCTTATATAAAAATCGATTTTTAGTGTGAAATATGAGTGATCACAGATTTTCACTATTTTCTCATTTGGAGCGTTAATTAAGGAACTACAGCCGATTTTAGATTTCTCATATAAAAATCGATTTTTAGTGGGAAATATGAGTGATCACAGATTTTCACTATTTCTCAATTGGAGAGTTATTTAAGGACTTACAGCCGCTTTTAGATTTCTTATATAAAAATCGATTTTTAGTGGGAAATATGAGTGATCACAGATTTTCACTATTTTCTCATTTGGAGCGTTAATTAAGGAACTACAGCCGATTTTAGATTTCTTATATAAAAATCGATTTTTAGTGTGAAATATGAGTGATCACAGATTTTCACTATTTTCTCATTTGGAGTGATATTTAAGGATATAGAGCCTATTTTAGATTTCTCATATAAAAGCCGATTTTTGGTGGAAAATATAAGTGATCACAGATTTTCACTATTTCCTTAATTGGAGCGTTATTTAAGGAACTACAGCCGATTTTAGATTTCTTATATAAAAATCGATTTTTAGTGTGAAATATGAGTGATCACAGATTTTCACTATTTTCTCAATTGGAGCGTTAATTAAGGAACTACAGCCGATTTTAGATTTCTCATATAAAAATCGATTTTTAGTGGGAAATATGAGTGATCACAGATTTTCACTATTTTCTCATTTGGAGCGTTAATTAAGGAACTACAACCGATTTTAGATTTCTTATATAAAAATCGATTTTTAGTGTGAAATATGAGTGATCACAGATTTTCACTATTTTCTCATTTGGAGCGTTAATTAAGGAACTACAACCGATTTTAGATTTCTTATATAAAAATCGATTTTTAGTGTGAAATATGAGTGATCACAGATTTTCACTATTTCTCAATTGGAGCGTTATTTAAGGACTTACAGCCGCTTTTAGATTTCTTATATAAAAATCGATTTTTAGTGGGAAATATGAGTGATCACAGATTTTCACTATTTTCTCATTTGGAGCGTTAATTAAGGAACTACAACCGATTTTAGATTTCTTATATAAAAATCGATTTTTAGTGTGAAATATGAGTGATCACAGATTTTCACTATTTTCTCATTTGGAGCGTTAATTAAGGAACTACAGCCGATTTTAGATTTCTCATATAAAAATCGATTTTTAGTGGGAAATATGAGTGATCACAGATTTTCACTATTTTCTCATTTGGAGCGTTAATTAAGGAACTACAGTGGGAAATATGAGTGATCACAGATTTTCACTATTTTCTCAATTGGAGCGTTAATTAAGGAACTACAGCCGATTTTAGATTTCTTATATAAAAATCGGTTTTTGGTGGGAAATATTAGTGATCACAGATTTTCACTATTTTCTCATTTGGAGTGATATTTAAGGAACTACAGCCGCGTTATTTGAGCGTTATTTAAGGACTTCCAGCCGATTTTAGATTTCTTATATAAAAATCGATTTGTAGTGGGAAATATGAGAGATCACAGATTTTCACTATTTTCTCAATTGGAGCGTTATTTAAGGACTTACAGCCGCTTTTAGACTTCTTATATAAAAATCGATTTTTAGTGGGAAATATGAGTGATCACAGATTTTCACTATTTTCTCAATTGGAGCGTTATTTAAGGACTTACAGCCGATTTTAGATTTCTTATATAAAAATCGATTACAGCCGATTTTAAAATTCTTATATAAAAATTGATTTTTGGTGGGAAATATGAGTGATCACAGATTTTCACTATTTTCTCATTTGGAGCGTTAATTAAGGAACTACAGCCGATTTTAGATTTCTTATATAAAAATCGATTTTTAGTGGGAAATATGAGTGATCACAGATTTTCACTATTTTCTCAATTGGAGCGTTAATTAAGGAACTACAGCCGATTTTAGATTTCTTATATAAAAATCGATTTTTAGTGGAAAATATGAGTGATCACAGATTTTCACTATTTTCTCATTTGGAGCGTTAATTAAGGAACTACAGCCGATTTTAGATTTCTTATATAAAAATCGATTTTTAGTGGGAAATATGAGTGATCACAGATATTCACTATTTTCTCAATTGGAGCGTTTATTAAAGAACTACAGCCGATTTTAGATTTCTTATATAAAAATCGATTTTTAGTGGGAAATATGAGTGATCACAGATTTTCACTATTTTCTCATTTGGAGCGTTAATTAAGGAACTACAGCCGATTTTAGATTTCTCATATAAAAATCGATTTTCAGTGGGAAATATGAGTGATCACAGATTTACACTATTTTCTCATTTGGAGTGATAATTAAGGACTTACAGCCGATTTTAGATTTCTTATATAAAAATTGATTTTTGGTGGGAAATATGAGTGATCACAGATTTTCACTAATTTCTCAATTGGGGCGATATTTAAGGATTTAGAGCCGATTTTAGATTTCTCATATAAAAATCCTTTTTTGGTGGAAAATATGAGTGATCACAGATTTTCACTGTTTTGTTAATTGGAGCGTTATTTAAGGATCTGCAGCCGATTTTAGATTTCTCATATAAAAATCGATTTTTAGTGGGAAATATGAGTGCTCACAGATTTTCACTATTTTCTTAATTGGAGCGTTATTTAACGATTTAGAGCCGATTTTAGATTTCTCATATGAGAATCGATTTTTTGTTAAAGTTTTTTTTATTAACCACATAAGCTTTTTTAATAAATAATTAAAAACATATTAAAAAAACCTATTTTTGCCCTCAAAAACAAATACACACAATCTATCCATCCCTTAATACATTGTTAAGCTTTTATAAAAATTAATAAATATTACAATTTTTCCATAATATTCATTTTAATAATAAAACATGCATAAACATGTTTGAATGCAGTCAGTAGTTTTATTTTATCTCTATGTGGGCGTATGTGTTGCTGTTGTCGTTGTTTTTTTGTTTTTGCTGCAGGAGTAAATTTCTAATAACATGCAAATATTGTCATTATTGTTATTATTTTTATAAGGATTTTTTTCTTCTGTTTCACTCTATATTTTACTATTTTTAATATTGTTGATAAATTTGTAACTGAAATAAAGTATTTAAATGGGTGTCACATGCTACAGGCAGTTTTGGGAAAGTATAGAAGGACAAACATCTATATAAACCTACATATACTTATGTAGGTTCAATATATACAAATATAATGTTCATATGTATGTTTAGTTTTCATTATTTATTAATAAATATGTTTATTAGTTAGGGGTTTAAGTTATTTATTTGTGCTTCTTAAGAAAACTTTTCTTATATTCTAAATATTTTTCATTTTCGAGTACCCCCAACTTTATCAAGCTGTTTATATGTCATTAAAATAATACTAAATTATATTTTCTGTTAGCTTTTGAAATCCTTTATCATTATTCCACATATATATAACTTTAATAGTTTAAAAGTTATGTGTACATATTTCGTTTTAAATTTAGTTCATAATCATTGTCGAATCGCTTGCCTTTGGTCGTTTTAATTGTAGTCTTTAGCTGTTACTTTTATCCTTCCCAAACAGTACAAACCATATTTGAATACTTAGTACCTCAACACATTGTTAAGATCTCTTTCATTTTTAATATAAATGAGCAGAAAAAACCTATGCTTACATCAGGGTTGGAAAATTTAAATGTTAAAATAGTATTAACTAGAATGGTTTATTGAATAGGCTATGTACTCGTCTACTAATTTGATTATGAACTAGCCTATGGACTAGTCTGTTGAAAAGTCTATTTACTAGTCCATTGACTAGTAAATAGACTAGTCTATTGGCTAGTCTATTGGCTAGTCTATTGACTAGTCTATTCACTAGACTATTCACTGGTCTATTGGTTAGCCAATTGATTAGTCTACTGACAAGTCTATAGAATAGTCAATTGAAAAGTCTATTGATTAGTCAATTGAAAAGCCTATTGACTAGTCTATGGACTAGTCAACTAACTAGTCTATTAGCCAGGTTATTGATTAGTCTATTGACTGGAACATTGGCTAGTCTATTGTCTAGGTCATTGATTAGTCTACTAACAAGTCGATTGACTATACAATTGACTAGTCTATGGACTAATATATGGACTATTCTATGGACTATTGACTAGTCTGTTGCTATTCTATTGACCTGTCCATTGATCAGTCTATTGACTAGTCTATTGACCAGTCTATTTAATAGTCCATTTGCTAGTCTATGGACTAGTCTACTGACTATCCTATGGACTAAGTATTATATGGACTATTCTGTAGACTATTGGCTAGTATGTTGCTCTATTGACTAGTCTATTGACTAGTCTATTGGCTAGGTTATGGACTAGTCTATTGACTAGTCTATGGACTAGTCTATTGACTAGCCTATGGACTAGTCTATTGACTATTTTATGGACTATTATATAGAATATTTAGTATGTTGCTACTTTATCGATTAATCCAGTCTATTGACTAATCCATTTGCTGACTTGTCTATTGATCAGTCTATTGGCTAGTGTATTGAATAGTCTATTTATGTACTCGTCTACTGATTTGTTAATGGAATAGCCCATGAGATAGTCTACTGACAAATCTATTAACCGGTCTATTTACTAGTCCACTGACTAGTCTATTGACTAGACTATTTATTAGACTCTTTACTAGACTATTCACTGGTCTATTGGTTAGTCAAGTCTATTGACTAGACAATTGAATAGTCTGATGACAGGTCTATTGAATATTCATTAGTCTATTGGTCAGTATAAGGACTAGTCTACTGATTAGTCTATCGATTTGTGTATTGACTAGTCAATTGAAAAGTCTATTGACTAGTGAATTGAAAAGCCTATTGACTAGTCTATGTACTAGTCAACGGACTAGTCTATGGATTAGTCGATTGGTTAGGTTATTGATTAGTCTACTGAATAGTCTATTGACTGGTCTATTGGCTAGGTCATTGATTAGTCTATTGACGAGTCTATTGACTAGTCTATGGACTATTCTATGGACTACTGTCTGTTGCTATTCAAGTCTGTTGCTATTTTATTGGCCTGTCCATTGATCAGTCTATTGACCAGTCTATTTACTAGTCCATTTGCTAGTCTATGGACTAGTCTACTGACTATTCTATGGACTAGTATATGGATTATTCTATGGACTATTGACTAGTCTGTTGCTCTAATGACTTGTCCGTTGATGAGTCTATTGACTAGTCTATTGGCTAGGTTATGGACTATTCTATGGACTACTATATAGACTATTGACTAGTCTGTTGCTACTCTATTGACTTGTCCATTGATTAGTCTATTGACTAGTCCATTTGCTAGTCTATTGACTTGTCTATTAATCAGTCGATTCATTAGTCTATCGACTAGTATATGGACTAGTCTACTGACTATACTCATTCCATTCATTATTCTATTGACTATTCTATGGAGTAGTATGTTGACTAGTATATTGACTAATCTGTGACCTATTCAATAGTTTATTGACTAGCTTCTTTAATTGACAGTGGATCAGTCTATGGATTAGTCTATTGTGATGGCTATGTATTTCATTTGACTATTCTATTGAGTTATATATGGGCTAATCTATGAATTGGTCTATGAACTAGACTTTAAACTGAATTTCACATCTCTGATTAGAACTAATACAAGGAGAGTGTTTGTACTTTAGCTCCCTAAGTGAGAGAGAGTACATAGTTGTGTTTTTGTACAAGTAGGAGTCTTTAATAAAAACATATTATTGTCATAAATTATAAACATGTACAATTATTTTACATACAAACGTACATCTACAAACAGCCCTACAAACCATTTTGTTTACTTTTTTTTTTTGGTTTCTACACACCCGCACATCTATGTAGGTAAATAGAAACGCTGTTTAGGTGTTTGTTTGCTGTGGTGACACTCATAAAAATAACAGTATTTTCATATGTTTTGTAATGTTATTGTGAATTATAAGTTAGTAAATGAGAGTGTGTGTAGTTGTTTTTATAATCAGTTTTATTCGTGTTGTAACTATTATTTATCTGTCAACTGTTAGAAACAAAAAAGTGGAAAATATTAATATGTTCTACAATAGAAGACAACTTTTGGTTAGAGTGGGTGGTGATAAGCACAACAGAGTGTGTTGGAGAGAATAGTTAAGAAAAAACATAATTTAACTATATAGCCAGAACATATAAATTTGTTTTTGTTTAGATTATTTTTTTGCTTTTTTTTAAGGGGGAGAAGAAAATTTATTATCAAAAGGAGACTTTATTTAAAAGGATATGTAGTATTTGCTTGTTTTTTTTTTTTTTTTTGTATAAAATATAAATAAAAATTCTTGTGAACAAATGAAATAAAAACGGTCAAGACCTGACTATAAGATACCCTATAGGGTGATTAAAAAGAAAGCTTTGGAAGTGGGCTATGTTCTAGAAAGGAGCGTTCAACACAAATATGTTTAATATTGACATTTCTAGGCGTTTTAGATAAATTAAATTCTTATCCAGATTAGGACCTTATATAAGGCCTTTGACCAACATTTCTAAGCTATTGTTATATATAATAGGGTATTAATTGTGACTTTATTGGTTGGCTGTAGGTTTTAACACCATTGCAAACTTAAAATAATAACCTTATTGTCGTGGTGTAGGGTATAGTACAACCAAGATATCATTACCAATAGTTTTGTGGCGTCAAACAGACTGATAGTTTTATATTATTATATTTTATGAGTGTATGAAGGATTCCACTCTTTTCTTTCTGTTTTGTTTTTTTTGAAAAGATAAAATAATATATTTAAAACAAAATTATATCACATATAATATAACATTACCCACATACATACATAAACATTTATATAGAAAAGCATATAAATAGTATTATTTTTTTCCCTTCTCTTTTTAAAAGTTTAAAAACTTTTTTTTCTCTATTTCTGTCAGTTTTATGTGTTTTTTTGAAACAAACTTCCAATTTTTCATGTTTAAATGTCTGTTTTATTTTGGGGTCATATTTTAAACCCTTTTAAACATTTTCTTTCTTCACAATTTTTTCATCTGTTCTACTTGAAAAAATATTCTCAAGTTTTTTGATATATTTTTCATAAGTTTTAAAAAAGTTATGGCAAAAAAGTTGCTTTAAGACAAGTGTATGTTATTTACAAAGTGACAAATAAAAAAATTTTGTTAAAATAACAAAGTTTTATTTTTATTTTTAATGCATTTGCAGTTTTGTTTGAATAAAAAAATACTTTTAAAAAGGCATGGTATTTGTGTCTAAAAAAAACTTTATATGTGGCAAATAACTTAATTAAAAAATGCCAGAAAAAACAACAAATTTATGACATCTTGTACTTAAAAACTTCTAGAGCGTGAAATAATTTCATAAATATGACAGCTTTTCAATTTAAATTTTAAAGTGTTTTAAATAATTAAAAATAATAACAAAGAAAATTTTAAACATATAAATTTAAATAGTTCGTCTTTAGCTGAAAATTAAATATTATTGTTTAAATAACTATTTCTTTAAATTTCCATTTAAAAAAAAAAAACTACTTGACACTTAGCACTGACATCATTTCGTAACTAAAACCCCTTCTGAGTTGCACTGACTTCTGCAATAAATTACTTTTAAACAACCGAATACTCTTCCTTTAATTATTCACTATTCAACGAAAAAAATGTGTGTTTGTTTTTAAACAAAATTTCAACATTTAGTGTGAAAATAGTATATGACCTCCAGCCATCAAAGAAAATACTTATTTTACAGTCATTTAATTAACATTTCGTGGACACTAAAATGTCAGCAACTTTTAAACTTCTTACCACTTTTCATTCTTTCCATTTTTTTGTTCTCTTTTAAGAGTGTGAGTTAGCGAATGTGGACAACGACATTTTTTTATGACCTGACCTCTACTAAAACCATCAAAACGACCACAGGATATTATTACATACAATGTAACACTCTATTTCTTTTCTGTTAGTTACCGGCAACATAAATAACATTAATTTTACTACAAAATCAAGATATTGACACTAAAATATATAGGAAAATGGAAAAAACAACGTTAAGAAAGTGGAAGTTAAGCAGAATAGCAGAAAATGACAATGTGGTTAAAGGTAATTTAGGAGTTGGACATGGTCATAGCAAGGAAAATAGGCATTTAAAGCTAACACAGCAATTTTTTTGTTGTTGTAAAGGGGAAAAGTTTTAAAAGAATAGGTTAACATCTATCTATCTATCTATCTATCTATCTATCTATCTATCTATCTATCTATCTATCACTATCTATCTATCTATCTATCTATCTATCTATCTATCTATCTATCTATTCTATCTATCTATCTCTATCTATCTATCTATCTATCTATCTATCTATCTATCTATCTATCTATCTATCTATCTATCTATCTATCTATCTATCTATCTATCTATCTATCTATCTATCTATCTATCTATCTATCTATCTATCTATCTATCTATCTATCTATCTATCTATCTATCTATCTATCTATCTATCTATCTATCTATCTATCTATCTATCTATCTATCTATCTATCTATCTATCTATCTATCTATCTATCTATCTATCTATCTATCTATCTATCTATCTATCTATCTATCTATCTATCTATCTATCTATCTATCTATCTATCTTATCTATCATCTATCTATCTATCTATCTATCTATCTATCTATCTATCTATCTATCTATCTATCTATCTATCTATCTATCTATCTATCTATCTATCTATCTATCTATCTATCTATCTATCTATCTATCTATCTATCTATCTATCTATCTATCTATCTATCTATCTATCTATCTATCTATCTATCTATCTATCTATCTATCTATCTATCTATCTATCTATCTATCTATCTATCTATCTATCTATCTATCTATCTATCTATCTATCTATCTATCTATCTATCTATCTATCTATCTATCTATCTATCTATCTATCTATCTATCTATCTATCTATCTATCTATCTATCTATCTATCTATCTATCTATCTATCTATCTATCTATCTATCTATCTATCTATCTATCTATCTATCTATCTATCTATCTATCTATCTATCTATCTATCTATCTATCTATCTATCTATCTATCTATCTATCTATCTATCTATCTATCTATCTATCTATCTATCTATCTATCTATCTATCTATCTATCTATCTATCTATCTATCTATCTATCTATCTATCTATCTATCTATCTATCTATCTATCTATCTATCTATCTATCTATCTATCTATCTATCTATCTATCTATCTATCTATCTATCTATCTATCTATCTATCTATCTATCTATCTATCTATCTATCTATCTATCTATCTATCTATCTATCTATCTATCTATCTATCTATCTATCTATCTATCTATCTATCTATCTATCTATCTATCTATCTATCTATCTATCTATCTATCTATCTATCTATCTATCTATCTATCTATCTATCTATCTATCTATCTATCTATCTATCTATCTATCTATCTATCTATCTATCTATCTATCTATCTATCTATCTATCTATCTATCTATCTATCTATCTATCTATCTATCTATCTATCTATCTATCTATCTATCTATCTATCTATCTATCTATCTATCTATCTATCTATCTATCTATCTATCTATCTATCTATCTATCTATCTATCTATCTATCTATCTATCTATCTATCTATCTATCTATCTATCTATCTATCTATCTATCTATCTATCTATCTATCTATCTATCTATCTATCTATCTATCTATCTATCTATCTATCTATCTATCTATCTATCTATCTATCTATCTATCTATCTATCTATCTATCTATCTATCTATCTATCTATCTATCTATCTATCTATCTATCTATCTATCTATCTATCTATCTATCTATCTATCTATCTATCTATCTATCTATCTATCTATCTATCTATCTATCTATCTATCTATCTATCTATCTATCTATCTATCTATCTTCTATCTATCTATCTATCTATCTATCTATCTATCTATCTATCTATCTATCTATCTATCTATCTATCTATCTATCTATCTATCTATCTATCTATCTATCTATCTATCTATCTATCTATCTATCTATCTATCTATCTATCTATCTATCTATCTATCTATCTATCTATCTATCTATCTATCTATCTATCTATCTATCTATCTATCTATCTATCTATCTATCTATCTATCTATCTATCTATCTATCTATCTATCTATCTATCTATCTATCTATCTATCTATCTATCTATCTATCTATCTATCTATCTATCTATCTATCTATCTATCTATCTATCTATCTATCTATCTATCTATCTATCTATCTATCTATCTATCTATCTATCTATCTATCTATCTATCTATCTATCTATCTATCTATCTATCTATCTATCTATCTATCTATCTATCTATCTATCTATCTATCTATCTATCTATCTATCTATCTATCTATCTATCTATCTATCTATCTATCTATCTATTCTATCTATCTATCTATCTATCTATCTATCTTATCTATCTATCTATCTATCTATCTAGCTATCTATCTATCTATCTATCTATCTATCTATCTATCTATCTATCTATCTATCTATCTATCTATCTATCTATCTATCTATCTATCTATCTATCTATCTATCTATCTATCTATCTATCTATCTATCTATCTATCTATCTATCTATCTATCTATCTATCTATCTATCTATCTATCTATCTATCTATCTATCTATCTATCTATCTATCTATCTATCTATCTATCTATCTATCTATCTATCTATCTATCTATCTATCTATCTATCTATCTATCTATCTATCGATCTATCTATCTATCTATCTATCTATCTTCTATACTAATTACCATTGAATTGACTGGAAAACTGACCCTTACAAGTTAAGCCGAAAAAAGTAAACAACACCAACAATAAAATATTGCAGGCGAAAATAAAAATGGAAAAGAATTAATGATATACGCATTTCCTGTCCAAAAAACGAAAAAAAACTAATAGCTATAAATACTGAATCATTTCCGCACAATTTTTCTTTATAAACCATAAAAATAAAAAAAAAAATTAAATTAACATTTCTTATTTGCAAAAGAACAGAAATAATTTAAATAAAGGACAATAAATAACTTAAATAAGATTTACGTAAAACTTTAAGTTAAGAATAAAATTGCTTAAAGTTTTATATAAATTTTCGCTTTAAATGCTAGTTTAAGGCGATAATATAATTTAATTACAGTTTATTTAGCTTTAAGGCTTCCAAAAGGCCAGTGTGGGGCCAAATTGATAGTTTGCCTTCAGTGTTGTATAATAATAGAATAGCCAAAAAGGAAAGATTTATAGTTTTGGCTAAATTTATTTCCACTGGATTTTTCTGCTTGGCGCTTTTTTATTATTATAATTTTATTTTATTTTCTATTTTAATTGAAGTGTTTTATTTGCTATTATTCAATTCGATATAAAAAAGAAACTAAATGTCAAACTTTATATAATGATGAAGGGTTTTTTAGTTCATTTCTTTTTCTGCTCTTTTTTATTATAAAATATGCTTACAGAACGCCTTTTTTTCTTTGTATGGATAATGTAACGCTTTTTTATGGCTCTTTTTGGCGTATATTTCCTGGGGTGTTTGCTAAATGATTTTTTAGAATTATTTCTTTTTTTTTTTCTAACAACATCATCATGATGATGGACTATTTAATTGTAGGAATTTTTTCATATACATACATATGTACAATGTACATATAAAGGGTGTAAGTTTAAAGGGGAATATAGGAGATTTAAAACTAAGTTAAATACTATAAAAGCTTTATCTCAAAGTTCTTTATAAAATTTTCGCCCTAGTCTAGAGCAGAGTTTAAAGAAAATCTTTCGCTATAGTCTAGAACACAACTTTATAGAAAATCTTTCGCTCTAGTCTAGAACAAAGTTTTATAGAAAAACTTACGCTCTAGTTTAGCGTAAAGTTTTATAGAAATATTTTCGCTGTCCAGAACAAAGTTTTATAGAAAAACTTTTGCTCTAGTCTAGAGCAAAGTTTTATAGAAAACTTTCGCTCTAGTCTAGAGCAAAGTTTTATAGAAAAACTTTCGCTCTAGTCTAGAGCAAAGTTTTATAGAAAAACTTTCGCTCTAGTCTAGAGCAAAGTTTTATAGAAAAACTTTCGCTCTAGTCTAGAGCAAAGTTTTATAGAAAAACTTTCGCTCTAGTCTAGAGCAAAGTTTTATAGAAAAACTTTCGCTCTAGTCTAGAGCAAAGTTTTATAGAAAAACTTTCGCTCTAGTCTAGAGCAAAGTTTTATAGAAAAACTTTCGCTCTAGTCTAGAGCAAAGTTTTATAGAAAAACTTTCGCTCTAGTCTAGAGCAAAGTTTTATAGAAAAACTTTCGCTCTAGTCTAGAGCAAAGTTTTATAGAAAAACTTTCGCTCTAGTCTAGAGCAAAGTTTTATAGAAAAACTTTCGCTCTAGTCTAGAGCAAAGTTTTATAGAAAAACTTTCGCTCTAGTCTAGAGCAAAGTTTTATAGAAAAACTTTCGCTCTAGTCTAGAGCAAAGTTTTATAGAAAAACTTTCGCTCTAGTCTAGAGCAAAGTTTTATAGAAAAACTTTCGCTCTAGTCTAGAGCAAAGTTTTATAGAAAAACTTTCGCTCTAGTCTAGAGCAAAGTTTTATAGAAAAACTTTCGCTCTAGTCTAGAGCAAAGTTTTATAGAAAAACTTTCGCTCTAGTCTAGAGCAAAGTTTTATAGAAAAACTTTCGCTCTAGTCTAGAGCAAAGTTTTATAGAAAAACTTTCGCTCTAGTCTAGAGCAAAGTTTTATAGAAAAACTTTCGCTCTAGTCTAGAGCAAAGTTTTATAGAAAAACTTTCGCTCTAGTCTAGAGCAAAGTTATTTAGAAAATCTTTCGCTCTAGTCTAGAGTAAAGACTTTTAGAATATCTTTCGCTCTAGTTTAAAGCAAAGCTTTATAGCAATACTTTCTCTCTAGTCCAGAGCAAAGTTTTATAGCAATACTTTCTCTCTAATCAAGAGCAAAGTTTTATAGAAAAGCTTTCGCTCTAGCCTAGTCTTAAACCGACAACAACTGTTGATATTTGACAATTATGAACCTGTCATTCTCTCCTCCTATTACCGCACCCTTTATGCAAACTTTCTTTTCTATTTTTAATACTTAAAGACAATATTAGTTTTTTGTTTAAAGATCTTTTATTCAATTTCTTGGCAAATGCTAATATTAGAGAACAAGTTGTTGTTCTAACACCAACAACAATTAAAATTTGAAATGAACTCTATGAAAACATTTTGAATATTTTTTTGTTTTTTTTCGTTTTAAATTGTTTGTGGGTTTTATCTTGTTGCCATAAAAATCTTTGCCAAAATTTTCTTATTCATTATCTGGTCTTCAGCAGAAAGTAAAATAAATAATTTAGTTTTCAATAGGTTTATGAAACAGGCACAGACATGTTTACAAGGACGTGGGTGATAAGATTTAAATTAAAAAGGAAGTGAAGCAAAATGAACTTTGGTTTTGTTGGGGAAAATTTTTGAAAATTTTGTTCAGAAATAAATTGATTTTTATGTCATAGATATTGATTCTGAATCATTTTAAACTTTCATCATTCCTTCTTTAAAACCATCCCTCTGTTTTCAAAATCTTTAAAATTTTATTAAAATTCCCAAGTACACACACTTTCTCACTAACACTTCCTTAAAAAAAAACCCATAATTCTTTTGAAATTTTTTGGCATAAACTCCATTACTGTTTTGTAAAAATGTGTTAAGTCTATAAAAGAAAAATGTTTATAATTGGCGTTGATTTATGGCTGTCGTCTACTTCATTCCATTATTGCCTTCACTTCATCTTCTCTTCGCTTAACATACGTTATAGACATTTAGTGGAGCTCCTCTTTATATTTATTGTGGTGTTTGTTATTTTTTCCACAAGTTCCTTTCACATTTATAGAGTGATAAGCCTTCATGGTAGATATTTCAGTTGCCAATTTTTTTGTTTTTTTTTTTGGAAAAATAGCTTTCAATCCTTTTTTTACTACAATGAAAATTTAAAGCATAAGTGGGACTTTTATTTTGGAAATTTATAGGTTTTTTGCTTTCGATTTGCCAAGTTTAACACCAAAACCACATTGTGTATTAAACCAAAAATATAGTAACGAAGAGGACAAAAAAAAAAAAAAAAAACAAATAAAAATTGTCTCAACACCAAAAATAACACAATAAATAAAAGGATAAATTAATGAATGTCCAAAGAAATGAATGAAGCATACAACCAAATGGAACATGATTTTAATCTAAACAGAGTCAAGTCATGAATAGTAGTGTCAGAATGAGAATGTATGATTTAAATGGAATAATTTACGACTACAAATGATTTTACACCGTTTACAAAATAATCTTATAGTAAAGCTTTTATTAGATTTTATAGCAAACTTTGGCTCCAGAGTAGATCAAAGTTTTCTATCAAACTTTGTTCTAAACTAGAGAAAGTTTTTTCATTAAACTTTGATCTAAACTAGAGCGAACTAGAGTAAGTTTTTCTATGAAAACTTTGCTCCAGTCTAGAGCGAAAGCTTTTCTAAGAAGCTTTGTTTTAAACTAGAGAGAAAGTTTTTCTATAAAACTTTAAAAAA
Organism: Lucilia sericata; assembly: GCF_015586225.1. Lineage (NCBI taxonomy): Eukaryota > Metazoa > Arthropoda > Insecta > Diptera > Calliphoridae > Lucilia > Lucilia sericata. The sequence continues at coordinate 9,260 of NW_023994842.1, read as the reverse complement.
TCTAATTTGTCTTTGCTTTAGACTAGAGCGAAATATTTTCTATAGAACTTTGCTCTTGAACAGAGCGAAACTCTTTCTATAAAACTTTGCTCTAGACTAGAGCGAAAGTTTTTCTATAAAACTTTGCTCTAGACTAGAGCGAAAGTTTTGCTATAAAACTTTGCTCTGGACTAGAGCGAAAGTTTTTCTATAAAACTTTGCTCTATACTAGAGCGAAAGTTTTTCTATAAAACTTTGTTCTAGACTAGAGCGAAAGATTTTCTATAAAACTTTGCTTAAAACTAAAGCGAAATATTTTCTATAGAACTTTGCTCTTGAACAGAGCGAAAGTCTTTCTATAAAACTTTGCTCTAAACTAGAGCGAAAGTTTTTCTATAAAACTTTTCTCTGGACTAGAACGAAAGTTTTTCTATAAAACTTTGCTCTGGATTAGAGATAAAGTTTTTCTATAAAACTTTGTTCTAGAGTAGAGCGAAAGTTTTTCTATTAAACAGAGTTTTTCTACTAAACTTTGCTCTAGACTAGAGCAAAAGGTTTTCTATAAAACTTTGCTCTAGACTAGAGCGAACGTTTTTCTATAAAACTTTGCTCTAGACTAGAGTGAACGTTTTTCTATAAAACTTTTCTCTAGAATAGAGCGAAAGTTTTTCTATAAAACTTTGCTCTAGACTAGAGCGAAAGTTTTTCTATAAAACTTTTCTCTAGACTAGAGCGAAAGTTTTTCTATAAAACTTTTCTCTAGACTAGAGCGAAAGTTTTTCTATAAAACTTTTCTATAAACTAGAGAGAAAGTTTTTCTATAATACTTTGCTCTGGACTAGAACGAAAGTAGTTCTATAAGACTTTGCTCTAGACTAGAGCGAAAGTTTTTCAATAAGACTTTGCTCTAGACTAGAACGAACGTTTTTCCATAAAACTTTGCTCTAGACTAGAGCGAAAGTTTTTCTATAAAACTTTGCTCTAGATTAGAGTGAAAGTTTTTCTATAAAATTCTAGACTAGAACGAATGTTTTTCTATAAAATTCTAGACTAGAGCGAAGGATGATCTATAAAACTTTGTTCTATATTAGAGCGAAAGTTTTTCTATAAAACTTTGCTCTAGACTAGAGCGAAAGTTTTCTATAAAACTTAGCAAAGTTTTGTAGAAAAACTTTCACTCTAGTCTAGAGCAAAGTTTTATAGTAAACTTTCGCTCTAGTCTACAGCAAAGTGTTATAGAAAACTTTCGCTCTAGTCTAGAGCAAAGTGTTATAGAAAACTTTCGCTCTAGTCTAGAGCAAAGTGTTATAGAAAAACATTTCGCTCTATTCTTTCGCTCTAGTTTAGTTTATAGCAAAGTAAAAACTTGATCTTAATTGATATAAATTCTATTAAATGTTATTATTTTAATTAAAATAAAATTTAATTATAAATAATTATTCATAAATATTTCATTTATTAAATTAATAAAGTTTGTCACCTAAATTTATGCCTCCCCAAAAGTAAAGAAGAATAATAAAAAGAAACATCCTTTTAATTCTGGGTGTAAATCCTATAAATAGACTACAGTAAATAAATTGTAAGTAAAAATACCAGAACTACATTAAATACCAGTTTTAAATGAAACACTCCCTTTTTTTCGGTTGTTGTTGTTTAGTGAACTCTTCATTACTCTTTAGCTCCTCTTTCTCTAGCATACTCTTAGGGTTACTCTATGGTAGGACATAAATAACACAAAATAACAACAGAAAAGTACTCGCATATGTAGGTACGTAAGTATGTATGTGTGTATGAAGGAGAGTTTTGTTTAATATTAAAACTCTTCTTATTCTTGTTATATTTTAAGGTTTTGCCTTTTACTTTTTATTGGTGTTCTTTGTATTTTTGCTTTTATTGTTATATCGGGGTTTTATCACATGCGAAATATTTTTGTTATTACATGCAAGCAACTATTGTCCTTCATTTCATTTATAGTTTTTTTCTTTCCTAAAAAAACGTTACATTCAAATAAACCTACTAAACACCCAGTAAGCTTCAACATTCCTTTACATTCATACATACATATGTATGTATTAAATACATGTGTTGGAACGAAAGTGTATGCAAGTAAAACCACATTGTGGTTAAAAGAGTGAGGTTACAGAGAGGGAGTGATACTAACACTTACAATCTTTGGGGGTCAGTTTTTTCTTATAAAAAACAACTATTCATTTGCACACACATACTTGTAGTGTGTTAGTTTGTGTTTATGTTAAGTTTAAGTAAATGTTTGTGTATGTACAAATGTGTGTGTGTGTTTGTTGCGTTTAAACCACAGTTAATGTTTTGTATACATTCCTTTATGGGAATTTTGTTGTTTAGGTTTTAAAATTTCTTGTTGTTTTCTGTTTGTCTGTTTGTTTATTTAGTTTTAAACTGTTTTAAAAAGGGAATGCCTTTAATTTACTATAAAGTTTAGCAAATAATTAAAAAAATAGGAATATATGTAATAGGGTTTAATTTGTACCCAAAAATATTAACTTTTATTAAAAATATATTAAAATCTTAATATAAATCACATAATTGTAATTGTTTACGGCGCGTATGATTTATATTTAAAAATACATAATTAAATAATACTCATACGCCTAAAGTACAGTAATGTTTTATATAGAAAAAGTTGCTCTAGACTAGAGGAAATTTTTCACAGAGAAAGTTGCTCTAGATTACAAAAAAAAGTTGCTCCTGATTAGAGAAAGTTTTTACAGAAACAGTTTCTCTAAACTTGTGCAAGTTTTTAGAGAAAAAGTTACTCTAGACTAGAGCAATGTTTTATAGATAAAGTAGCTCTAGATTAGAGCAAGTCTTTATAGAAGAAATTGCTCTAGACTAAAGCAAGTTTTTATGGAAACAGTTGCTTCAAACTGGAGCAAGATTTAATAGAAAAAGTTGCTCTAGATAACAGCAAGTTTTTATAGAAAAAGTTTATCTAGATTAGAACAAGTTTATATAGAAAAAGTAGCTCTAGGCTAGAGCAAGTTTTTATAGAAAAAAATAATCGAGACTAAGTTTTTATAGAAAAAGTTGTTCTAGTCAAGAACAAGTATTTATAGAAAAAGTTGCTTTACACTAGAGCAAGTTTTCATAGGAAGAGTTGCTCTAGACTACAGCAAGTTTTTATAGGAAAGGTTGCTTTAGACTAAAGCAAGTTTTTATAGTAAAAGTTCTTCTATATTAAAGCAAATTTATATAGAAAATGTTGCTCTAGATTAGAGCAAGTTTTTATAGAAAAAGTTGTTCTGGATTAGAGCAAGTTTTTATTGAAAAATTTGCTCTAGATTAGAGCAAGTTTTTATAGAAAAAGTTTTATAGAAAAAGTTGCTCTACACTAGAGCAAGTTTTTATAGAAAATGTAGCTCTACAAGTTTTTATAGAACTAGGAAGAGTTGCTCTAGACTACAGCAAGTTTTTATAGGAAAGGTTGCTTTAGACTAGAGCAAGTTTTTATAGAAAAAGTTGCTCTAGGTTCTATCAGGTTTTTATAGAAAAGTTGCTCTATACTATAGCAAGTTTTAATAGAAAAGTTGCTCTAGATTAGAGCAAGTTTTTATAGAAAAAGTTGCTCTAGATTAGAGCAAGTTTTTATAGAAAAAGTTGCTCTAGATTAGAGCAAATTTTATAAAAAAAGTTGCTCTAGACTAGAGCTAGTTTTTGTAGAAAATGTTACTCTAGACAATATCAAGTTTTAATAGCAAAAAATGCTTTAGACTAGCGCAAGTTTTTATAGAAAAAGTTGCTCTAGACTAGAGCAAGTTTTTATAGAAAAAGTTGCTCTAGATTAGAGCAAGTTTTTATAGAAAAAGTTGCTCTAGAGTAGAGCAAGTTTTTATAGAAAAAGTTGCTCTAGACTAGAGCAAGTTTTTATAGAAAAAGTTGCTCTAGACTAGAGCAAAAGTTGCTCCAGATTAGACCAAGTTTATATGGAAAAAGTTGTTCTCGACTAGAGTAGATTTTTATTGGAAAAGTTGCTCTATATTAAAGCAAGTTTTCATAGAAAAAGTTATAGAAAAGTTGCTCTATACTATAGCAAGTTTTACTAGAAAAGTTGCTCTAGATTAGAACAAGTTTTTATAGAGAAATTTCCTCTAGACTAGATCAAGTTTTTATAGAAAAAGTTGCTCTAGATTAGAGCAAGTTTTCATAGAAAAAGTTGCTCTAGACTAGAGCAAATTTTCATAGAAAAAGTTACTCTAGACTAGAGCTAGTTTTTATAGAAAATGTTACTCTAGACTATATCAAGTTTTAATAGCAAAAAATGCTCTAGACTAGCGCAAGTTTTTATAGAGGAAGTTGCTCTAGATTAGAGCAAGTTTTTATAGAAAAAGTTGCTCTAGACTAGAGCAAGTTTTTATAGAAAAAGTTGCTCTAGACTAGAGCAAGTTTTTATAGAAAAAGTTGCTCCAGACTAGAGCAAGTTTTTATAGAAAAAGTTGCTCTATATTATAGAGCAAAAATTGCTCTAGACTTGAGCAAATTTTTATAGAAAAAGTTGCTCTAGACTAGAGCAAGTTTTTATAGAAAAAATTGCTCTAGACTATAGCAAGTTTTTATAGAAAAAGTTGATCTAGACTAGAGCAAGTTTTTATAGAAAAAGTTGCTCTGGACTAGAGCACATTTTTATTGAAAAAGTTGCTTTAGACTAGAGTAAGCTAGTTTTTATAGAAAATGTTACTCTAGACTATAGATTTAATACCAAAAATTGCTTTAGACTAGAGCAAGTTTTTATAGAAAAGTTGCTCTAGACTAGAGCAAGTTTTTATAGAAAAGGTTCTTCTAGTCTAGAGAAAGTTTTTATAGAAAAAGTTGCTCTGGACTAGAGCAAGTTTTTTGTAGAAAATGTTGCTTTATAGTGGAGCAGGTTTTTAGAGCAAAGTTTTATAGAAAAACGAGTTGGATGAACTGGCTCTAGCTTTTTTTAGAGTATTTTGTCTAAAATTGTTTATTGTTTAAAAATGTTCCTTTAATCTGCTTAATTATTATTTTAGTTTTAATTGAGGACTTAAAAAACTTAAAAAGTATTTCAAAAAACACATGTACATACATACATGTGTATGAGTTTCTATTTTCTGGGTTACATTTTATTTTTATTTAAGGACGAATGTTTTTTGTCTATTTTTTCTGTTGTGTTTTTATTATGGTTGTTATTGTTGTTGGCATTAAGTTTATTTAAAATAAATGTTGTTATTTTGTAAAAATAAAAAATACATTTCAACCAACAAGACTTTTAACAGATATACAACATATACAATCATACATTCATATATACATTGTAAAAAACGTACATCTTTGCATACATACATATAGATGTATGTAAATTGTAAGTATATTTGGCGCTTTTTTGGATTATATGTATGTATATTTGTTATGTTTCTGTTTTTTATGTCATAAATGAATCATCACAATCATTTATTTAGTTTAGTTTTTATGTTTTTTTGAGATTGTTTTTATTAGATGTCCTTCCTTTTTGTTATTTAGTTTTTTTTTTTAAACTTTATACAGTTTTTTTATTCATTTAGTTAAAAAAATGTAAACTTTTTTGTAATACTTTTGCCATAATAAAAAATCTTACTCTCTTATAAATACCCAGCACATAAAATTGTAGGGGAATATGTTTGTGTAAGAGTGTCTATGTATGTTTGTCTGTTTGAGGTTTTGTTTATTACAGTTTCCTTTTCCTTTAAGCTTATCTGTTTGTGTGTATGAGTGAGTGTGTGTTTGTATCCTTTACACTATGTTTTAGTAGTTGTAAATCAGTTCTTCAACAACATTGTTTTTCTTTTCCACTTGATTTTCTTGTTTCATTTTCATGTTTCAACATTTCAACAACATTTTATGTTTTTATGTCTTTGTTTCATTTTTCCTCTTCTTCATTTTCATTTATATATTTTATTATTATTAAGATTTTTTTTCTTATTTAAAAGCACAGAATGTAAGTGACGGACTGACAAACAAATAACAACAGAAAATATCCTTTAAGTTGAGTTGATTTTCTTTTATGGTTTTTTGGTTTTCCTTCATTGTATTTAGTAAGTAAGTTGGCCCTGATATCATATAATACATTGTTGTCTCAGTGTGAGAGAAAGCAGGGTTAGATTTTTAATAAATCTCATAAATTGTCCTAAATATTCGTATAAAAAAAGGATATGAAATTGCAAGTAATTATACTTCTACAACAGAAAAACGCAACTAATTTCATTGAAATAGTTTTTAGCTACTTTCCCTATAAAAACTTGCTGTAATCTAGAGCAACCTTCTCTAGAAAAACTTGCTCTAGTCTAGAGCAGCTTTTCTTAGAAAAACTTGCTGTAGTCTTGAGCAACTTTTTCTGTAAAAGCATGCTCTAGTCTAGAGCAACTTTTCCTATAAAAACTTGTTCTAATCTAGAGCAACTTTTCCTATAAAAACTTGTTCTAGTCTAGAGCAACTTTTCCTATAAAAACTTGCTCTATTCTAGAGAAACTTTTCCAATAAAAATTTCCTCTAATCTAGAGCAACTTTTTCTATAAAAACTTGGTCTATTCTAGAGTAACTTTTTCTATAAAAACTTGCTCTATTCTAGAGCAGCTTTTCTTATAAAAAACTTGCTTTAGCGAGAGTAACTTTTCTTATAAAAACTTGCTCTAGTCTAGAGCATTTTTTTCTATAAAAACTGTTCTTTTTCTATAAAAACTTGCTCTAGTCTAGAGCAACTTTTCTTATAAAAACCTGCTCTAGTCTAGAGCAACATACTCTAGAAAAACTTGCTCTAGTCTAGAACAACTTTTCTATAAAAACTTGCTCTAGTCTAGAGCAACTTTTCCTATAAAAACATGCTCTATTCTAAGGCAACTTTTCTTAAAAAAACTTGCTGTAATCTAGAGCAACATTTGTTATAAAATCTTGTTCTTATCTATAGCAATTTTTTCTATATAAACCTTCCTTAGCCTAGAGCAACTTTTTCTACAAAAACTTGCTCTAATCTAGAGCAACTTTTCGCATAAAAACTAACTCTAATTTGAAGCAACTTTTCTCATAAAAACTTTTTCTAGTTAGAGGAACTTTTTCCATAAAAACTTGCTCTAGTCTAAAGCAACTTTTCCTTTAAAAACTTGCTCTAGTCTGGAGCTACTTTTTCTATGAAAACTTGCTACTTTTTCTATGAAAACTTGCTCTAATCTAGAGCAACTTTACTTATAAAAACTTGCTCTAGTCTGGAGCAACTTTACCTATAAAAACTTGTTCTAGTCTGAAGCAACTTTTTTTATGAAAACTTGCTCTAGTCTAGTGTAACTTTTCCTATAAGAACTTGCTCTAGTCTAGTGTAACTTTTCCCATAAGAACATGCTCTAGTCTAGAGCAATATTTCCTATAAAAACTTGTTCTAGTCTGAAGCAACTTTTTCTATGAAAACTTGCTCTAGTCTAGAACAACTTTTCCTATAAGAACTTGCTTTAGTCTGGAGCATCTTTACCTATAAAAACTTTTTCTTGTCTTGAGCAACTTTTTCTATAAAAACTTGCTCTAGTCTTGAGCAACTTTTCCTATAAAAACTTGCTCTAGTCTGGAGCTACTTTTTCTAGAAAAACTTGCTCTAGTCTAGAGCAGCTTTTCTTAGAAAAACTTGCTGTAGTCTTGAGCAACTTTTTCTGTAAAAACATGCTCTAGTCTAGAGAAACTTTTCCTATAAAAACTTGCTCTAGTCTAGAGCAACTTTTCCTATAATGACTTGCTCTAGTCTAGAGCAAATTTTCCTATAAAAACTTGTTCTAATCTAGAGCAACTTTTCCAATAAAAATTTCCTCTAATCTAGAGCAACTTTTTCTATAAAAACTTGGTCTATTCTAGAGTAACTTTTTCTATAAAAACTTGCTCTATTCTAGAGCAGCTTTTCTTATAAAAAAACTTGCTCTAGTCGAGAGTAACTTTTCTTATAAAAACTTGCTCTAGTCTAGAGCATTTTTTTCTATAAAAACTTGCTCTTTTTCTATAAAAACTTGCTCTAGTCTAGAGCAACTTTTCTTATAAAAACCTGCTCTAGTCTAGAGCAACATACTCTAGAAAAACTTGCTCTAGTCTAGAACAACTTTTCCTATAAAAACTTGCTCTAGTCTAGAGCAACTTTTCCTATAAAAACATGCTCTATTCTAAGGCAACTTTTCTTAAAAAAACTTAATGTAATCTAGAGCAACATTTGTTATAAAATCTTGTTCTTATCTATAGCAATTTTTTCTATATAAACCTTCCTTAGCCTAGAGCAACTTTTTCTACAAAAACTTGCTCTAATCTAGAGCAACTTTTCGCATAAAAACTAACTCTAATTTGAAGCAACTTTTCTCATAAAAACTTTATCTAGTTAGAGGAAGTTTTTCTATAAAAACTTGCTCTAGTCTAAAGCAACTTTTCCTTTAAAAACTTGCTCTAGTCTGGAGCTACTTTTTCTATGAAAACTTGCTCTAATCTAGAGCAACTTTATTTATAAAAACTTACTCTAGTCTGGAGCAACTTTACCTATAAAAACTTGTTCTAGTCTGAAGCAACTTTTTTTATGAAAACTTGCTCTAGTCTAGTGTAACTTTTCCTATAAGAACTTGCTCTAATTTAGAGCAACTTTTCCCATAAGAACATGCTCTAGTCTAGAGCATTATTTCCTATAAAAACTTGTTCTAGTCTGAAGCAACTTTTTCTATGAAAACTTGCTCTAGTGTAGAACAACTTTTCTTATAAGAACTTGCTTTAGTCTGGAGCATCTTTACCTATAAAAACTTTTTCTTGTCTTGAGCAACTTTTTCTATAAAAACTTGCTCTAGTCTTGAGCAACTTTTCCTATAAAAACTGGTTCTAGTCTGTAGCAACTTTTTCAACAAAAACTTGCGATACTTTAAAGCAAATTTAAACTTTTTTAAAGATACTTTAAAATGTCGATTTAATCCAGAGCAACTTTTTGTATTAAAACTTGCTGGAGACTAGAGCAACTTTTTCTATGAAAATTCTTAAGTCTAGTTGAAGTTTTCCTTTAAAACTTTGCTTTAGTATTGCATTTATTAAAAATGTATTTTTTATTCATATCAATTTATCTCTGTTTTATATTCAAAAACTCCAATTTATTAAACTGGTTTCCTTTTAGAAAAAAACTTCACTTTAATCTGACATAAAAGTTTTGTAAAACTGTAGGAAAAAATACCATTTCGCCATTTATAACAAAGTTTTAAGCAAAATATGATTGATAGTTTACATTTGTTTGACTATTATTTAACTGTAATTTC